>NC_136791.1:22858747-22956247 GCF_951216825.1 Electrona antarctica | reverse complement strand
GCACACAAAGCGTTTCCGTGTATGGGAGGTTCTAAGTGACGTCACCTCAACCAAGATACAGTTTGAAGACAGTGCAGGTTGTTATAGGCTATAGCCTGCTTTGATGTTTTCAAGGTATAGCATAACTAGTACACAGTAGTAAATAAACAAATAACTGTGTGTGTGTGTGTGTGTGTGTGTGTGTGTGTGTGTGTGTGTGTGTGTGTGTGTGTGTGTGTGTGTGTGTGTGTGTGTGTGTGTGTGTGTGTAGCTTAGCTAACATTAAAGCCTCATCGGGTGTAACTTTCATATGTATAATAAAATATATACAAAATACAATATTATCAAAATATTATCATTTTGTACAATCTGTATTAATATGTCGGTAAACTTATATCTGCGTAGTTGTATATTTTGTCTCCCTGCTCTTATCGAGACATTTAGATCGTGTCAAAGGTCATGTCTCACCTGGACACATGCAGGATCTATTTGACATGAATTTTGACCCGAACGTCCAAGATTCAATTTATCCACTGAGCAAGCACTAAGCAGGCCAGCTTTTTATGGTAAAAATTCCAGCACCTGAGCAGGTAATTGATATTATTGATATTTTTGAAATTCTAACAAATCGTTGCATTTTTGGGGGGAAATGTCTAAACTTCAGTACAGTGAAGTCACTATAGAGGGCATAACCTACTGCAGTGTTGATTTGACTCTTAAGCCAGTGGTTCTTAAACTGTGGGTCAGGACCCCCAAGGGGGTCCCCAAATGATTTTGGGAGGGTCCCCAGATTTTTGTTTGGGGGTTGATTTGTTTTCTCATGCACTCAACAGTAAATAAAACAACATTCAGTAGGTTGTGTGGGTATGTGCATGCATAAAGTCAATGGCAAATTGAGTGGCAAATTGAGTGGCAAAGTGAGTTTAACGTAGTTTAACATTGTTTAATACAATCAGATAGGACTTTTCTCTTTGGATGTAGGGCTCATTGGGCTGTCAAGGCCAGAAAGTAGTTTTTTTTGCCACTCTATGCTCAGTATAGGCGTTCCCGCATAACTTCCTGGTATGATGATGAATGATGTCACACGCACTCTATACAGGGTGTCTGCACATTTCTAAAGTGACAATTTAAAGGCTTTTTAAACCTTTTTAATACCTTTAAAATGAAAATACATAAATAAATAAAATAATAAGACTGCATTACTTTGTCAAAAGTAATCAACAAAGTATAGGATAGGTCTATATGAAATTATTTGCCAAATTGTCAAGTATTTCCCAAGAATGAGGTAGAAATTGCGAAAAAATTGCCAATCTATACAATCTTACGACACCTAGCAACGCGAGACAGATTGGCGAGTAGATTGGCTATTTTCACCATCTGTGGTGGAACAGAGTCAAACAAAAGTAAATGCCTCAACTCCTACAATTCAAGTGCTTGTCAAGTTGGGGGTCCACAGTTCACATGTGATTATTTTGGGGGTTGTGGCCTGCAAAGTTTGAGAACCACTGCTCTAAAAGCTTGAGAAGCAGTGGCAAGCTCAAAACACATCGTTTGTGAGCTTGAGCCCTAAGTAAAAAATAGTGTTTTTTTTCTTCTTTAAAAAAATAATAATCTGTAACTAAAGTTTTCAAATAATTGTAGCAGAGTAAAAGTACAATATTTGTCTCTGAGATGTAGGCCTAGTAGTAGAAATATAAAGTATTGAAAATGGACAAATACTCAAGTAAAGTAAAAGTACCTACAGATTGTACAGTATAGTATTAGACTATTTGAGTAAGTGTACTACTTTCTACCACTGCATATAAGGGATGTTATTGCAGGTTACTAACAAAAGTACCCCCTCTCTGCTATTAAATGTAAGTTTCAGAGTGAGAATATCTTGTTGTTGAGGGGCACTAGCCCCATATACCATGTACAGGTTTACAGTTTGTTTTTAGTTTAATGTTTGTTTTAAAAACGCCATTGACAATGAAGGGAACATTTATGTTATTTTGTAACACATTACGTCATATTGTCTCTTTATTGTTAATGGTATTTAATGTTTGTGTTGGCACCGTTTGTTTTACATCACCATTACATTACATCACCTATAATCAACATGAGTTAGACTTTAATATATTAGCGCCCCTCACTTCACACAGGTGTGATTTTTCCCCCACCCTATATATGCATGTAATTAAGGACCTCTTCACACATTTGAAACCTTCCTTTAATAGGTCCTCACTAATGCTCATGATAGGATGGCAAAAAGATGGCTGTGGACAGTTTGAAAATCTGCCTACCAATGACATAATCGACAGAGATTCCAAGCTCTTTCTCAAAAGTTAGCAAATTGAAATAAGCCATTGTTCTTGCATTAGCTAGAAGAGCTGGGTGAACAAGCTATCTGCGTATGTATGGTCGAAACGGGTGAAAGCTTCTTAATACAGGCACAGTTGAGAAGCAGGAGTTAAACTATAAATCTGGTGTCCGTGAGGTCAGATAGAGTTTCTGGCCGGCTCCGTATGCAGATCTAGTAGGTCAAACCATGTATGGCTATCCAGGGTTTGATGAGTTCAGTGTCGTGATCTTCATATATGGAGATCCAGGTGATGATAGTCAGTTCCATGTGTTGTACCTTCTTCGCCTGGAAAGGAGCCAGCTTTCACCCTCACAGATGATACTAACGGGCATATATTGATAAGGTGTCATAAGCAGTATATGCAATATAAAGTGTATTACCGGTTTGCTGGACCGGTTCACAGTACGACGGCTGGGATGAGGATCAGCGTCTCCAAATTTGAAGCCATGGTTCTCAGCAGGAAACCGGTGGATTGTACAGTCCAGGTAGGGAATGAGGCATTACCCCAGGTGAAGGAGTTCAAGTATCTCGGGGTCTTGTTCGTGAGTGAGGGGAGGACGGAGAAGGAGATCAGCCAGAGAATCGGAAGGGTAGGGGCGATATTGCAGTCGCTGTACCGCACTGTTGTGATGAAAAGAGTTGAGCCAGAAGGCAAAGCTCTCTGTCTACCGACTCCGAGCAATCTTCGTTCCTACTCTCACCTATGGTCATGAAGTGTGGGTCATGACCGAAAGAATAAGGTCGCGAATACAAGCGGCCGAAATGAGTTCTCTTCGACGGGTGGCTGGCATCTTCCTTAGAGATAGGGTGAGAGACACGAGAGAGACTCGGAGTGGAGTCGCTGCTTCTTCGCCTGGAAAGGAGCCAGTTTAGGTGGTTCGGGGCAGACCAATTAAGGCACAGTTGGAGGAAACACATCGACTCACTGCCCTTGGAACATCTCGGGATCCCCCAGGAGGAAGTCACTAATGTTGCTCTGGAGAAGGAAGTCTGGAACACTCTGGTGGAGCTGTTTCCCCCGTGACCCGACTACGGATAAGCGGTTGAAGATGGAGGGATGGATGGTTGGATGGATGTGTTGTACCAACTTGGTTCATTTGTAAGTGTGACTCACGTCGCGGCAACCACACTGGTTATCATGAGACTGTCACAATATGGCCATATATTGACATTCCCATATATGGGCTTAATATTAATGACATCAGGGATCTCCATATACAGTATATGCATTCCCAGCCGATGCCCTAATACAATCCCTGTTATGCCCATATATGGACTTTTTTCTTTCTTTTACATTTTCAGAGCTTCTTAAATTAAGAAGCTCCGTTGTTTCAGGCCTGACATTTTTTAACTTGTGCTTCTCAACTGTGCTGTATTAAGAATCTTAATACAGCACAGTTGAGAAGCACAAGTTAAACTATTAATCTGGTGTCAGTGAGGTCAGATGTAGATTATATGCAGATGTAGGTGATGATCCAGTCTTCTCCATGTATGGCTATCCAGGGTTTGATTATGTCAGTGTTCATATATGAAGATCCAGGTGATGATAGTCAGCTCCACATATGGAGAGGGTTCATGGCCAGGGTTCATGGCCATATATATAGTGTATATTGAGTGTAGAGGGTTTGATGATGTCAGAATGACATATGGAGCGTGTCACGAGGCGTGATGGACTGACAACCATATGATCTAAGGGTCTCCATGATGTCACGTGATGTCACGAGGCGTGACCATATACGGAGGCATGATGTCACGAGGCGACCATATATGGAGGTTTGGGTGTTGTCCCCCAGGGTTTTGTACTTAGCCCTGTCCTGGCCACGGTGTGTACGGCAAAGTCCATCGCTGATCGCCAATAAAAACAAAACAAAAATCAGCAAATGGTATCAGTCTGGAGCAGGGGTGATAGAACATGGGTGTTGGGTTGGTTTCAGGCTTGGCTGAAATAGCGTTTCTGCCCTCCTCCCCTGCCGTTGCCGTTCCGGAACCCGTTTCCACGACCGCTGCTGCGACCCCTTCCACCTCGGAACCCTCCTCCCCCTCTAACGCCGCCGCCAAAGCCTCTGTTGCCACGGAAACCACCATCACCACCACCAAAGCCTATATCACTGCCGCGGTTGCTATGCTGCCTCTCCTCCAAGTCTGGGAGTTCTGTACAGACAGACAGTTGCCAACAGTGACCATCCTTCCAGTTGTCCTGCATCTCTTTGACTTTGTCAGATGGGACGTCGAAACACACTCCGTTTTTGCCTTTAAGAATGTTCATTCTATGTATGTGTTGCTCAACCTCGTCTCCTAGCTGTTCTTTGAGGGATCTCCAGGCGTAACTCAGGCTGTGCATCTCCCGAGAACACTCCATCTTAAGTGTCGTGTAACCTGCATCGGAGTTGAGCAGGGATCTTTGTTCTAAGCTGGTAGCTCCAGAAATGTGGGCCAAGGCAGCAGCTAAAGCTTCAACAGCTCCTCTCTTGTCAATCAGCTTCTCAGCAGTCTCTTTGAAGTGGGCGATGGCAAAAGCACTTACCGAGTCCAAACACTTCAGAGCGTCATCGCTGGATGACTTGATGATGTCACTGGCAGTGGGGACGCCAACGTGTCGGAATGTGATGCCAGCTTTGTGCTCTACATTGCGTAGCTTCTGCTCTTCTCTCCTCTGGTAGAAACAGATACACACTCCGGTCCTACCTGCTCGGCCCGTACGCCCCGACCGATGTATGTATGACTCCACATCCTGGGGTGGAGAGCACTGGATTACCAAGTCTACTTCAGGGATATCTAAGCCGCGGGCTGCTACGTTGGTGGCCACCAGAACCTCGAAGGACCCCTTTCTGAAGCCCTTCAGTGTGATCTCTCTTTGTTTCTGAGCGATATCACCGTGGAGGGACTGGCAACTCTGTTTGATTAATGGATTCATGGACAGTTCGTCCGCCTCTTTCTTGGTCTCACAGAAGATGATGGTTTTGCCTTGGCCGCCACTGTACACCTGGACCACGTCACCCAGCACTGCTGCACGCTGGGACCAGTGGCATGCTATGGCCAGATGCTCTACAGTTGTTGCGGCTCTCGTCATTTTCGTGCCTATGAGGTCGACATGCACGTACCCTGACTTCATGTATTTCTTCGCAACATCATAGACCCAGGCGGGACAGGTGGCGGAAAACAGCAATGTCTGAGGGTTAGTGTCGGCAACCTTCTTATATGCTGAAGATAGTATTTCTTCAACCTGGTCTGCAAACCCCATGTCCAACATCTGGTCAACTTCATCCAGAACAACATGCTTGAGTTTGGAGAGGTCCAGTTTGTTGTTCTGGAGGTGATCTTTAATGCGACCAGGGGTCCCCACCAAAACATCGATACCGTTACGGATGGCATCCATCTGTGGGTTATATGAGCTGCCTCCATAGAAACAGGTGACAGAGAGTTGCCTGGTGATGTCTTTGAAGTCCTTATGCACCTGGATAGCTAGTTCTCTAGTTGGAGTCAGCACCAAGACCCTGGGAGGGCGTCCTCTGCTCAACTGCGTGGAGTCATTCTGTAGCTTTTCCACCAATGGGATAGCAAAGGCGAAGGTCTTCCCGGTTCCTGTTCTGGCCTGGCCGATAACATCTTTTCCAATACTCACAGCATTAAACGTCTTCACCTGAATGTCAAACAGGTAAGAGATTCCCCGAGCTTTTAGCCGGCTGATGGTGTGCTGGGAGAGGTTGAAGTTTGAAAAGGCCCCTTCCTTCTGCTCTGGTATCTCCGTTGCTTTCTCACTCTCAATGTCTGAGTCATCGCTGGACTGAGATGGGGTCTGAACGGGGGTGTTCAGGGTGGAATGTCCGTTGGTCTGAGGTGAAGCTTCATCGGTCGATTCCTCTGTTAATTTCTTCTTTTTCCTCTTCTTTTCCTTTTCGTTTTCCTCTGTGTCTGGTTCTGTGTCGGGTTCTGCATTCTTGTTCTTCTTTGGTGTCGTATTAACACCATTGAAGTTGCCATTCACGGCGTGTATGGCCCCATCAATGGCTTCGTCCGCTGCTCGCTTGTCTTTTTTCTTCTTTTTTGGGGCCGGAGGCTCACAATCTGGCTGCTCTTCCTCTACCTCCAGCTGTTTGTTTTTCATTAATTTCTTGCCATCCTTGGTCTTCTTCATTTCGGTATTATCTTCTTCGGTTTCAAATATGATTTTGGACGGCATTTCTTTCCTCGGATGGAACTCTGGCTCCACGAGCGAGCGGGGTAGAAAGGCGTGACTGAGTCGTGTAGGGTTGGTAGGAGAATGAATATAAAATACATTGAATATTGTCCCTATCTGGGCGGGCGGACCTCTGACGTCACGTTCATGTCACCATGACTCAGCCATAACCATATAAGGAGTTCCCAATGCAGCTATATATGCCCAAATATGGAGTGATGTGTTGTGTTGTCTAACGTCAATGTGTTGTCATGGCACCAGGCGCAAACAAATCAGTCAGCTTCATATTATGTGTAAAAAGGGGGCATGCCCATATATGGGCATATGACATATCAGGGATCTGATATTAGCTCAAATGGTTTTCTCTACCGCCTCCGATGTCAAATACAGCAGAAAGATGTGAAGCCATCTATCTATGCACCAAGTCTCTGTATGTATGTCTGTGTGTAATCCACGTAACTCGAGAACCGTTAGCCCCACCGACTTCAAATTCGACACACGCGTTCCACACCACAGCAGGGGGTGCAGTGCCCGGTGTCGAGTCCAGACCGGGCCCCTGCCCAGCATCCATATATGGAGCTGGCCTGTTCTGACCTCACAACACTCCATATTTGGGCATGCCTGACACAGAACTCCACAATCTGGCTGCATATACTCCATATGCCTTACAAAGAACTCCATATATGGGCATCAAAGGGAGACAGACATAATATCTGGTTGGGGCTGAAAACTCTGCTTCCCAGTTCCCGTCATGCACCTACCTGTGCACAGTGTGAAGCTCAACAGCTCCACTTTGTCACCTGTTGGTGACATAAGGTTTTTTTGAGTGGTGTAAACCACTCCTACAACTGGCTTTTGTGTGCAGAAAAAAATGAGCATGGTTGCTATGTTCAAAATAATTTCTGACGTAATTAAATCACACCCGGGTGAACTGGATGACCGTAGCAACCATGGTCATTTTTTCTGCACAAAAAAAGCCAGTTGTGAAATCACATCCGGGTGTGATTTCATTACGTCAGATCAGAGCTGATCAGGCTATATAATACCTTATTTATATAATACCTCACATCGGACGTCAGACATTACGTCAGACCACAGCTGATCATGCTATATAAAACCTTACACCACTCAGTTCACACGGGTGTGATTTTTTCTTTGCAAAATATTAAGCTAACAGCAAACACAAACATCTAACGCTTAAGTTTAAAAAGATCTGAACTATCCCTTAACAAGAGACAATATGACGTAATGAGGCACATACATTTTCCCTTCATTGTCAATGGCGTTTACAAAACAAACATTGAACTAAAGACAAACATTAAACCTGTGTATACATTTTTGAGTGGTGTAAACCACTCCTACAACTGGCTTTGTTAGTTTACGTGTCTGTTCGTACCAAAAAATGAGCATGGTTGCTATGGTCACCCAGTTCACCCGGGTGTGATTTCAGCTTTGTTAGTTTACGTGTCTGTTCGTACCAAAAAATGAGCATGGTTGCTATGGTCACCCAGTTCACACGGGTGTGATTTCATTACGTCAGACATTACATCAGACCACAGTTGATCAGTCTATATAAGACCTTGCACCACTCAGTTCACACAGGTGTGATTTTTTTAAAAGGAACCCCATTTGAGGAGCCCTCGGGGTCCCTGGACCACACTTTGAGAACCACTGACTGTTACAAATGTTGCATAGCCCCAGCTTGTGACTGCAACTTGTTCCTGTTCGCAGATGACTCGGCACTGCTGGTCTCGGACAGGGACAAACTGTAGGTTGAAAATGCCCTCAGCTCTGAACTCGGTAGAATCTGCACCTGGCTCGCTGATAACAAACTATCTTTACACCTGGGAAAAACTGAATCCATTCTCTTTGGATCTAATAGTAATCTCAGCAAGGCAAATGGCTTCTTGGTTAGAGTGGGTGACAATGTTATCACACGTAAAGATGAAATTACCTACCTAGGTTCCATCCTGGAGGCTAATCTTTCCGGTGATAAAATGGCCACCAACGTAATCAAAAAAGTCAACCAAAGAACAAGATTCCTTTACAGGATCTCCTCACTGGTCGACAAAAACACCTTGAAGACCTTAACAGGAGCCCTCGTACAAGGCTTCTTTGACTATGCATGCACCTCCTGGTACCATGCACAGCACCTCAAATGCCCTTAAAACTAGGCTCCAGACTTCCCAAAACAAACGGATGGCTGCAATTCGAAACTGGCCCCAGTAAAATCTGAATCCCCCCCCACCGCCCCCCCCCCCCCCCCCCCCTTTTCCCCTCACTGTATATGTTTCTTTTCCCTTTTTACCTCCATTATGATGAATTCCTGTACTGTTCTTTGTCTATATAGAAGTGTCTATTTGTACGTCTCTAAATGTTTTGATGAATTGAACATGGTGGACCCTGTTGTAAACAAGTGTAATGCTTAATTGGGTCGTCCACTCACAGTTAACAGCCTTTGTATTGAGTTTGTGCTTGAAATGTACTGTAATTCTGCAAACTGTTAATAACATTTTCAATCAATCAAAAAGCGTAGGGAGAGGGCACATATGGGGCTAAAATGTTGCAGTGCTTTCATTTGAAGACGTTACATTGTTTCCATGTAATGGTGTTTACGTTTATTTTGAATGACGTTACACAAATGTGTGTGTGTGTGTGTGTGTGTGTGTGTGTGTGTGTGTGTGTGTGTGTGTGTGTGTGTTCATTTGCAGTGCAGATGGATCTGACTGACTGCAGGGCAGCTGGGCAGGCAGGCTGGCAGGCTGCGTGGTGTGATTACATCCGGCCGGGTCAGCTGATTTCAGAGAGCAGCAAACATGCGGAAGAGGAGGTAAATTGGAAACGTCAAGTTGTGCCTCTAAGAAAAAAAAGTACTTTCAACAACAAATAACTGCTGAATGTTTACGGCTGCTTTCGTCGGCGGGGGACTCGCGTTGCTGTCAGTATAGTTTGTTTGTGTGCAAAGTGTGTGTTCCCTCGCGGAGTGGTCTAACCGTCTGTCACATCACCATCACCATCATCATCATAAAGTTATGGCACGCAGCGAATCAGTGGTCGCATTGAATGGCACGCACGTAAGTTATGTTTTACTCTCGCCACTTTCTGTACTGTTGGTTGTTGTTGTTGGTTTGTTTGTTTTTGGAGTCTATCATGTTGTTTTTATTCCCTTAAAGAAATGAGCATACATGTAGTTTTCTTTGCGCAGAGCAGAGGAATGCACCAGCACTGTTTCCCTCGTTCTGACTGAGTCATGTCATGTGACTTACTTTCACTAGTATAGCTCTCTGTCAGTGCCTGTGTGTGCAGTGGTGGTAAAAGTAAGTAAGTAAAAGTATCAATACTTCAATATTGAACACTTCAATATTGAACAAAAGTATTGGTATCAAAATGGGCTTAAAGTACCATAGAAAAGTATAGTAAGTAGAAAGTATACCCATATATTTCACAAGTTTTCACATGTATAAAAACTTTTGAAAATAGTAGCTCACAATGTGTCTCCATGTGACACATTGTGAGCTACTATTTGCTTGTAGATCTGCTATTTTCAAATGGCCGAAATGTATAGGGCTGTTTTGTAATTATTATCAAAATCTACAAAGTGGCTAGTAAGTACGTTTTCAAATAATTGTGGTGGAGTAAAAGCCTCTCAGATGTAGTGAAGTAGAAGTCATTTAAGTACTGAAAATTGCAAATATGAGAGTCAAGTACAGTAAAATTGTACAGTACTTGAATAAATGTACTTAGTTACTTCACACTATATGTGTGTTGTATGCATGTAGTTGCAATGAACTGCATGCTGTATTTGTGATGGTCTGACTCTCTGAAATAATAACTGCATTATGTTCTTCTCACTGTGAAACACAGACACAGCAGGGGTTCACAAAGTGAGGTCCGGGGACCCTCATGGGGTCCTTGAAGGGGTCCCCATGCTAAATGAGTTAACAACATACCTTTTAAAATCAGGTTAACCAGTCACATGTCTTTAACCCTAATTACATGGGCCTTTTCAGAATAGCTGATCTACTTGTAAGCTCACAACACGTAGATAAAAAAAATCCGCTATTTTTGACAGTTAAAAATAAAACAGTATTTTTTAGACAAATCACAAATCTTAGATTGGGTCAGGGTGTCCCATGCACACAAATATTTTTGTAATGGGGATCCACATCCATATATACATATTAATTTGGGGGTCCTTGACATTAAAAAGTTTGAGAAGATGCTGAGTATAAATACTTGTAATACTTGCTGTGTAATGTTGTAATCCCCATGGCATGCACAATGAACTGACTGGCAGACATAAGGTAGAACTAACCTCGCATCACCAGGCTTTTCCACCTCGGGAGGAAAGCCAAGACTGTGTTTCTAAATCGCTGTGTGATCCGGTGGGGAGCGAATGATATTGTTGCGTCGTGTTGTGGTCATTGTTTTGTAGTCATCAGGCAGGAACCCTCCTCAATCTGGAACTTCCTTTCTCCCCAAACCGGAAGAATAATGCCTTCCCAATAGAAGCGTGACTCGTTCTCTCGTAGCCTGCGATGAGAATTGAATGACCCCGTGGGATAAAAACGGTATCAGACGCTAAATAGTCTCTGGAAAGTACACTTACATTCATATTTTAGAAATCAGCGAATCTACGCTGATTTCAAGGCTTTTATTGGGAAGGTGTTATTCTTCCGGTTTGAGGGAAATTAAGTTCCAGATTGAGGGTTCCGGCCTGATGACTACAAAACAATGACTACAACTTGACGTAACGATTATCATCCGCTCCCGACCGGATCATGAACCCGAAACGGAATGCTGCCCAGGCAAAGGTAGAACATGCCCTAAACTGTGGTTTTCATTCAAATGGGGGGTATGGGTACCACTAGGGGTACGCAGTTGTACTACGGGAGGTACGTGAGAGGAAGGGGAAATTGGAAAAACTGGACACAGTTTAAATAAATGTGCTCAGGATGGTCTTTCACTCCTTTTCTGATTTCTAAAGTTACATTCTTCAATATATTCTTCAAAAGGTTGGTTATCATTCATTCATAGCATCGGGTCGATAGATACCTCATATGTCCAAAATGGCTACCTTTCAGGATTCAAAATGAGCAAAAAATACCCTGCCGACAGCTGGATTGTATTCTGCCTTTTTTCATCGTGGCGCGATCCCCCCTGCTGATCCAAGCGAGAACGCCTGTGTTACTCGTTCGCTCCCCGTCTGAAACGGCTTTTATCCAGAAGCAATCTTTCATTGTAGTCCCTGTAGTCTTAATGGGTTATAATAAGCCAATAATGTGTGTGTATGTGTGTGTTGTTTCTTTAAGGTTTCCTTCATTGGACATGACTGTAAAGACATCCCTGACTTCCTCGGTGACGGATACGGGCAGTTGGCGAGAAGACTGGATCTCAGCTTCAATGAGCTCAGGTACTGCGGTGGGCACACTATGAAATCCTGGGTGTTCATTTAACTCCGAGAGTGTACAAAAGGACCCTTTTGGGTCCGTCTGTAACACTCAGTTATATTAACACTCAGCAGTTTTACTGTATAGGAAATGATGATGAGTGATGGACATTTGGATTTGAACCGATGACAACAGTGAGTTACCTGGAGAAAGGGTTGTTGTTGCTGTTGTTCTAAATCTTTGACAAAATGTGTAACCTTGTAGGCCTTATTGGCCCTGCACCCACTGTCGAGGTGCGTGTAAATAGGTATGCTCTAACCTTGTAGGCAGAACATGTTTTATTCCTGTAATGACAGACAACACTCAATCTGTGCTTTTGTGAGAAACGGACGGTTAAATTCACACAAATGCATAGCAGAGACACTGACTAGTTCTCTAGCTATATGCTCTCTCTTGTTAGTGTGATATGGAAATGTACAAATTTACATTTACATTGAATTCATTTTGAGGACCCCCAAACTAATATGTTTGTATGTATAGGAAAATATTCACAAATTGTCCAATTTATTCTGAAAATAACAACACGTCACGTGTCGTGAGCTTGTAGAACGGATATTTTCAAATGGGGGGGGGGGGGGGGGGGGGGGGCACCTGTAACCCAGGACCCCTTGGGGGCACATTGTTCACGAGGCGGTCAAAGCATCATCAGAACAGGAGGTTGGGGGTGGCCGGTGCTACACCAGGGCAGGATAAAAGGCCTGATCAATCAACAACGTGACATGCTAATGCAGGGGCAAATAGAAGAAGAGATTCCTCTTAACAGGATGTGAGGGATGATCAAATGGCAGGTTGATTCAGTGGGGATGTATCATTTCAAAAGCAGAATTCGTTCAGCGGGACCTGACAATTAAAAGATGAGGTGTTTTCTTTCTCAAACCGTTCCTTGATCTGTCAGGCCACAGAGCCTATTGAACGGGGGAAGCGTTTTTGTCAAGTGAAGATTGTTGCCTCGAAGCTGTTATCTTTGCCTGCCCTGAAACGTGGGTTCTTATTTCATTTAATTGATTTGCTTGGCGCTGGGGTCTGTCACACTAATAATTGCTAAATCCTACCACTGGTCCAATGTGATGTGCATAATGTGCTTATCGGGGACATTAATATTCCTAATGAACCGCTGCGATTGGAAAGCAAGCACTGGTTTGTAGGGGTTTGATTAACCTTTTCATCTGCCGAGGGCATACTTTACTCCAGGTTTCAAACATGATTGCCTCCTCGAATGCCAAACAAAGGTAATTGGTCAAAATGTGCAAACTACACTCAATCAGTGTTAGACTTGATGGTCACAGGGTGTTCCATATAGTGTTTTGAAGTGTTATTAAAAGGGTTACAATGAGGAAGCCTCTAGATAATGATTAAGCAATGTGTGATATTTCACGTAATTTGTGGCAGGTGTCTCAGTAATTCTTCTAAAGATGGCCATGGAGACGTTAGAAGTGTCACTGTTGAGAACCACCCTAAACATGTCCTCAGCACCGTTGCCAGTGTAATCAATTATATAGTCAACGTATGTCTTTTTGTCACTCCACGGTTACTTGACTGCCAGGTAGAGCTACAGTAGCTCCTGGGTATAAACAGTGGAGCAGCCAATGCCGTATCTACGTATATATACCGCAATGTTCTACCTGGAGGCCTGGCCCTGCACACACCACACTTGGAGAAGACACAGCACTGCATGTTTTTAATCGACAGTGCTCCAAAATCTCTCATTCTTATACTACAACCGTAGTAGCATAGATTTTTTTAATTAATTTTTTTAGCTTCTAGTGCCTTTCTGTCTGGAAGAGACAGTGAGCTCTTCCCAGCGTGCACCTCACGTTTTAGCGATCTCGGCTAAGCGCCATGGCGTGCCTAGAGTAGGAAATAGTTAAACATTTGGAGAGGAGTATCATCATCAATTTAGTTGTATTTAAAGTTGAGGAAGAGGCCCGTGCAAGTTTTGTTTATGAAGCCTAACGGGGAAACAGAAATGTAATATTTATTTACATGTTTCAATGTTCAGTGCCACATACGCAATTTAAATTGTTAATCGCAAATATTTGTATCAATCGCAAGGATAGGGTTTCTGGATGGTTTCCTTCATGTTTTCCTTCCCGTTATCCCTCAGCTATTTAGGGTTAGGCTATTTGTACTGATAACACAGCGATGGTATACCTATCAATAAGTGCTCTGTACACTTTGGAAGCGATCAGGGCATTCATATCTTTGATAACCGAAGCGCTTCGCCTCTTAACTGTTCTTTAAACAGACTGTAATCCATGTTATCATAACGCCAAGTTTGCTCGTAACAGAGTAATCTGTCAGACTCTTGTGTAGTTACCAGGGTGGACATGCAGTAAAGAAGACTCCCATCAGCTTCATGAAAGCTGATTTGCCAAGCAGAGTATGTGTTGGTTTAAGGGAGATCAAGCCCAGAATTATGTTTTCTCTTTCCCTAGAATCTGTCAGGTTAGGAACTTGGATGTTCAAAATCAAATATTTATAACTGAAATATTACTAATTCATTATTAATCTTTCAATTCGGGTTAAGGGGGCATCTTAGATGTCAGATATCATTACTGAACATCAAAGGATGTTCTTGGGAGAGAGGCAGAACCACCCATTTGGGGTTCACACTGCTGCTTTATTGATTGATGATTTGCTGGTGGGGAATATGTAGGTATTGCATGGTGAGTCAACGCTCTCACATAATGTACAAAGTGCATTTAAATGTTTCATACTGAGTTCATACGAGTAAACCTCAAAGCAATGTCACCATTTTATTTAAACATACTTAATGTGTGTGTATAGCAGGGGTCTTGCATATTTTTCAGGCCAAGGAGAAACGGATGAAGCAGGGATCTCCACAAAATGGTATTGCATATTCAACTTTTCCACTGATTTCATAGATTTTCATTTCATTTAGACTTGTTTGACAGTACTATCATCAGTGTTGTGTAAATTCAGGTTTAATTTAATAATTCAAATCTGCAATCTGCTAGAGCTGTCAAATACAGTGGAGTAAAAACTACATTTGCCTTTGAGATGTGTAGAGGGTATGCGCATGCATAAAGTGAATGGCAGATCGAGTGGCAAAGGTAGTGGCAAAGTTAATTTAATGTTGTTTAAAGTCGTTTAATGCAATCAAATGGGAGTTATCTGTTTGGATGTATGGGCTGTCAAGACCAGAAAGTACTTTTTTGTCACTCAGTAAGCGTTCCCGCGTAACTTCCGGCCATGATTATGATGTCACACGCATACCCTCTATAGAGCGTCGCAGTCCCGCCTCCTACCCTGGACCAGGAAATGAAACCCAATGCATTATTCTCATAGACATTTCTTAAAGTATTTATTTAAAGACGGTTACGCCGCGGACAAAGCCAACTCGAGTCGTGACAACTCATGACAACACAAACAATATTTTGGACCAAACAAATAATTAGAAAGAAGAAAAAAACGGCAGGTTACAACACTTTTTTTGTTGTTTTTCTTCTTTGTAATTATTTGTTTGATCCAAAATATTGTTTGTGTTGTCATGAGTTGTCACGACTCGAGTTGGCTTTGTCCGCGGCGTAACCGTCTTTAAATAAATACTTTAAGAAATGTCTATGAGAATAATGCATTGGGTTTCATTTCCTGGTCCAGGGTAGGAGGCGGGACTGCGACGCTCTATTGGAGTAAAATTCTGTTTAAGTACAGTACTTGAGTAAATCTACCTAATTACTTTACACCGCCGGTATTGGCGTGACCCCGTTTCAGTGTCACCTCTACCAAACCAAGTCTAAACTGACACCAACCAAAGTCACACTTCAGATAAACGTAGTGGACTGCCTTCGGCACAAAGCACTTCTGCACTCCGTTTCAGTCAAATCGAGTGGGAGACATTGCTGGAGATGTAGTGGCTAATATGCTTATTTCTGTCAGCTCAATTGACAGCACTCATACGGCAAGCTGACAATGAGTCACAGTGAGAAGAGGCACTGCAGCACCTTTAACCGAGCACTGGGTTCTCAGTGTGTGTGTGTGCGCGTGTGCACGGCGTGCATCCGTGGGCGTGCGCCGCCGGCGCCGTGCGCACGCTCCCATTGTTTGTGTGTGTGTCTGTGTTTGTGTGAGCGTAAGTGCGAGTGGCTTGGGCAGGTAATGGAAGGATGAAGTTGTGGTAGCAGCCTGTCACACCTACACGTCCCCCTCTGTCTGTGCCGCGCTGTCTGGGTTGTCTTATCGATGTGTTGAGGAGTTGTGACTCGCAGCGAGGCTCCTTGCCGCCGGACGGCGGACGGGCTTTCATATTATTGCGTTGTCCACCACGTCTCGGGTCAGGTGTGCACGTTTACGCCGCGCTGACACGAGTCCACCTCTCCGACTGTGTCCACTTTCACCTTGCCGTTGGGAAAGGTGCCTTGACGCGTCCGTTACCCGCTGTACTAGTATCGCATGGGACAGGAGGAGGTTTGAGGGCCTTCCGTGTCTGCGCCCGGATAATAAGACGAATGCCATCGTGCTGTGCAGAGGAGCGCTATACCTCTCTGCCAAGATGTGAAATGGCATTGAGATAAACAAATCACGGCAACACAAGGACAGGGTTCACGAAATGATAGTATATGCAGCTGACAGTTAGGTCTACTCTGGTTCACCAGGATCTGTCACCACTTTCACAACACGTATCCCAGCCAGCAGGAACCCGAAGCCTGCTTATTCCATCCACATTCTGTGAGTGAACATGCAGTACAGTATACTGGCACTTGCATAACATAATTATGAAGATGTACAGTAACTATGAAATCCGCTGAACTCTCTCTTTAGTCATGCTGCCTGTGATTAAAACCGTTGACCATAATAATCAAAACCTTGGGCTAAATATGAAGATTGCTATCTGCCTGCCATGTGTTCTTGCCTCAAACACTTCCAAACATTATTTTAGTAAAAGTAGCACTGCCGCAATGTAGAAGTACTCTGCTACAAGTAAAAGGCTTGTATTCAAAATCTTACAAAAGTTTTGGCATAAAAATACACTATACTTATAGTACCAAAGTAAAAGTACTCATTTTATTCGAACATTTTAGAAAGAACTTCAAGTTTTCAAATAATAAATACAGCTGTGTGGATCTGCCCACTGGGGCTTCGAGGAAAGAGTATACTGTACTTCGGTTGGAAGACATAAAGAACAACATATTCATCTTATTTCTATTATTATTATTTCTCTTTTTTTAATTGGATACTAGAGCGACAGGAAGAAGGACATGCAACACAGGCCTCCAGCCAGGAATCAAACCGGGCATGTTGTGAGTTGTGACCCTATGGCCGACACACTATCCGGTCATCACCCGGCGTGCCCCTAAATTTAACTTTTAATAGTGGCAAGAGATGATGGCAACAAAATAGCCTGATCCTAATTTTACACCTCCACACCAGCACAGTATCACATTTTACAATGTCACAATTTACTTTACAGATGAGGGTGGGGAGTTACAAAGCCTAGATTAGTATCGTAGTAGCATACTGTAGTCACCCTATTAAAATAGGTGCTCGTATCTTTTTAGGACGCTTTTTTTTTATATGAAAACGTCAGCGATCCCTTGCACTGACTGCAGACAGCTGACCTGTGCCATCACTGACTGAAGAAATGATTCACTGATCCAACTGCATGCTCCTTGCTGACCAAATCAGTTGTGACACTTACAGTTTGGATATTGGCTGTTCCCCACACATACTGCATCTGCATAGCGCTGCAGTGACCTGACATCCAGCGAAACATTGATACTTCACTCTGATACTGTTGCAGGAATTGTATGCAGCAGATGGACTCCCAGGATTAGACTTTTCATTTGAAATCCGGCCGCCATTTATATGTTCCTGACGCCGTACAAAAAGAGGAGTCCATATTGCCCTTTGATGATCCCCAGCCACCTGTGTTGTGTGTGCGTGTGTGTGTGTGTGTGTGTGTGTGCGCGCACACATAGACTTTGCCCGGCGATGGCAGGCCGTTTTGCATTTTCACGACAAAATCAAGTATGCTAACTCACAGTTTTTTCTCTCTCTCTTTTTCTGAAAAGCGAAAGTGCACTAAACGTCGCCCGGCTGTCAAAATGAGATGTAAGTACTCTGATGAAACGAGAACAAAGACGACAAAGTAGGGAGGCCCGGTACACTGGGAAATGAAATAAAACCTTGTATGGCCTGTCAGCGGTGTCGTTTTATATTCATATCTAAAGCACATTATGGTATTACGCCGCTGCTCATGCCTCACTCATCTGTCTCTCTTAATTCGTCACAGGCGACGCTCTTGTCTTTCAAGCCCCCCGTGTGTCAACATTGGGGTAGGAGAAGGGGGGGCCTGGGGGCTGCTAATTGTCAAATGAGTGTTGCATGCATGAAGTGTTCCTTTTTGCAATCCGACCGAGGCAGAGGCTGCCAGGCTGGGCATTTCGTCGCTGTCCGGCAGAAACCCTGTCCATATTTAACTTTAACATTTTGTTTTTGTAAATTAATCCCTATACTACAGTCACACTACAGTAGCGAAACATAGCCGATCTACAAGCTCACACACCGCGCCGCATCGCGAAGCGTTGTGACCTTGAAGATCGGCTATGTCCGCTACTTTTGAGAAATGTTGAAAGTGAAAGCGGTTGTCTGTCTGTGGGGTTATATAAATATTTAAATTTAACTAACTTAATAACTACGTAGTAACACGAGCTTGTGGACTACATGTTTACTACATTGTATAATTTTCTTCCATTTCTGTGAAAAGGAATGGTTTTGATTGGACATACAAGGTTTCCATCTGACGGCAAGGATTTGATGGTGGTGATGCTGGAGCGGGGGTGGGGGGTTGAGGGGTGTTCTTGCGATTGGCAGAAAAACCCAGTATGAGGCATTAGACCGGTCCCGGAATCAGAAGTGACAACAGGGAGAGAGGCTGTCATTGTCTTGCTGGAGTGTTCAATCTGCATAGATGCCAGTATGCAGATAAAGTGTCAGTTAGTGAAGGGAGAAGAGGATATGAAACATTGCTGGTATGAAGTCCTCGAATCACTTAACTTGTGTGCGCGTGTGTGTGCGTGCGTGTGCAGTTTGGCATACTTGCTTCTGCTAAGGAAAATGTATTCCATATATCCGATCTATCAGGCCTGTTTAGAGCAATACTGTGTGGATAACCTGATCTCTGTCTCATAAATTAAGGAGCATGCGAGCTCCAGCGGCCCTAACAGATTTAAACCAGACAGATGAGAGAGACACCGCCCGGGCAGGAAATCACATATTCATATCAAAGAGCCGTGCTATTTTCATATCATTTTCCGTGATATTGAACATAGCCCTTTTAATTTTCATCGGAATCGGTTCCATTCCTTAAGTGATGGACTACTCTCGGGACCGAGCAGTGGAGACGAGAGAGCGTAGGTAAATGGGAAGTCGATGTTGTTTGTAATGGACGGGGTAGTCTTCATTTTTACATCTCCTCAATTTGACTTCTCTTCACGGAATTTCCACTTTAAAGTAATTGCTGAAAACACTCTCTTGTCTGTAGAGGACATTGGTGGGGGGGTGGGGGGGGGGATAAACTGAAACCTAAGAAGAACGTTGTCAGCGCTTCGGTTAAGCATAGTAAACTAGAAATCCACACTGATGCAATGTTCCGTGGGTCGTTTACACATGGGTCATGGCCACAGACCAGTTTCAATATTAAGTACCACTTCCAACCCATGCCGTCCCCGTTTTGGTCAGCGAATAGTGTCAGAAATTTGGGGAAATGGCAGAACTACAAGCTCACAATGTGACAGGTTGTGAGCTTGAAGACACCATCATAACACAAAGGCTTAACCGCATGACCTAAGACCTATTTTCACCATTCGGTGAGAATAGCAGGGATTTGGTGTAGAAGTAAAAAATAATTTGTATGACCTAGTATAGAGCCCTGGGGGACCCCAGGCATCATAGTATATAGTTAAGTTATAGTTATAGTTAAGTGGTTTAATGTACACTGAAAAGATAAAATCTTATATTTATGTACGGCTACTTATTTTTGCAAATGTATTTGTCAAATGAGCCATGCCAAAGGTCAAATGGTAAACATCTGATGCAAATATGTTCCAATAAAATAAAATAAAAAGCGAGACCAAATGAAAACAGCACACTGCTGGAGAATGACCTCTCTGCGTCGTAGATGTGCAAAGAATAAGACCACCGTCTTTATAGCTGCACATAACACGAGCCAACTAAAAAAGCCTACCTAAATTAGTTTTTGAATCTTCTCGAGGGCAAGTCATGCACTCTCTGTTTTGGTAAGATGGCAATCTTGTATCTGATAAAAAACATTTTTCTCCCACACATTGCAGCCAGACCACATGTCGAAATGTGGTCCTCATTATGCCCTGCACCCATTACAGTGGTGTGTGTGTGTGTGTGTGTGTGTGTGTGTGTGTGTGTGTGTGTGTGTGTGTGTGTGTGTGTGTGTGTGTGTGTGTGTGTGTGTGTGTGTGTGTGTGTGTGTGTGTGTGTGTGTGTGTGTGTGTGTGTGTGTGTGTGTGTGTGTGTGTGTGTGTGTGTGTGTGTGTGTGTGTCCACCAATATTTGCAACCAAAGACGAACTATTACAGACATTGAGGTTTGTTGACCACAATGAATCCATTACCTTACCTCACTAGGCCTATAATTAAATATAAAATGCAAAGATGGGCGTTAAGGTAAAACACATACCGCAGAGACCCGGGTTCGATGCCTCCGAGTGCTCCAACAACAAATGCAATTGGCAGTGTTTATGGCTGGGAAGCGGGCACGGTTTGGTCCGGCACTAGTAGTGACTAGAGCCGAACTGCATTTTTATGTCCAATCTTGATTTTGGAGATTTATTTTTACTTTACAAAAGTATTGGCATCAAAATGTACTTGAGGTACTAAAAGTAAAAGTACTCATCATGCAGAATGAAGGTTTTCAAATGTATTAAAGTATTTTTCAAATTGCCTAAATGTGTATGAAGTGGTTAATGTATGTTTTGTAATCATAATCAAAATCTACAAAGTAACTAGTAACTCAAAAATTCAAATAAATGTTGTGTAGTAGAAGTATAATATTTGCCTCTGAGATGTAGTGGATTATTGGTAAGTAAACATATTGTAAATACTCAAGTAAAGTAAAAATACCTCAACATTGTAATTAAGTACAGGACTAAGTAAATGTACTTAGTTACTTTCCACCACTGGTGTGTCAGCGGAGGCATCATGTGGTTGTCTACGTTGGAGGTTTACTAAAGAGAAAAATGAAAAACAAGATGACAAACTTGTCCAAACAAGACGAGGCTTCATGTGAATCTCAGGCTTCGTGTGGTCAGCCTGCGACGTCATCAACGCCATCTATGACGCACGACTCCATATTTGGGCAAGGTTTCAAACTTTCAGCCCAGTCCGACCGCCTTTGCCTGCCAATATGAAATCCATGAAATTATTAAAATTGAATTGAAGCATTTTGTGAGATTAGCCCGGGTCCACACATGGACGGTCGGTCATACATACACACAAGCTCACAGGCAGTGTCTCCTCTGAACCTAGATGGCGCTGCCTCCTACAGAGGCATGGCATTTAAACGCAAAAAAACGGGGTACATTTTGTTTATCTGGTTTGTTTTGAGTGACACCTGTGGGTGTGGGCCGTCTCATTATCACTCATAACTCCAGCTGGACTGCTACAGTATGAAACACCCGGCGTACACATCAGTAGTCGGCACCTCTTTTGCATAGCAGTTAATCGAAACCACAAATGTACTGAATGAAATCTTTCGGCGTCTACATGGCATTTTACTTCTGACTGTGTTGTCGTGCATATGAGTGAGTAGACCCCGAGTTGTGCAGTCAGTCAGCTTTCAGCCGCACGGCTCCTTTCACCTCCATCGTATAAATCTCTTTCTCTCCGTTACAACACAACAAAAGCCCACTGATGGCAGACGAATCATGTGTAAATCACTGTCAGCAGCCTCTCCATCAGCCGTCAGACTTCTAGACCACGTTCCACAGACCACCCCCCCCATCCCCCTCCACCACCACCACCAATCTAGGGCCATCTCGCGGTTTGGGATTGTGAATGGAATGGAACATCTTTATGTTCCTTTTGTTCACATTATATATACTGGGCACCGATGCCATTCCTTTTATGACTGCGTCACATTTTTTATTGTATATCCCGAGACGGATGGCGTGCCACTGACACAGAGATTTACAGGCCTTCAGCTCACAGTGGTGGAGCTTTAGAAGGGTCTGCTGACATCTAGCCAACACTTTGGAGGGGGAGAATAAAAGCTGACATTTTATTGGCTCAGAGAGGGAGCGGGAGAGAGGGAGAGAGAGATGGGGTGGGGGGTGTAGGGAGGAAGAGAGGGAAGCAAAGAAAGAGAAAAGAGATTCTGTTTCTGTACTTTATATTTTTTTCAGCCCTGCCAGCTGTCACAGGGACCCCGGCACGAAGAGAGGATTTATTGGGTATTATTTAGAAACTTGTCAGTGGTAATGACTACAGCTATGATTTCAATTATCACCCACTAAATATAGCTCAATTCACTGCCCTGTGCCGGACATAATGAGCGGGACTGACATCATTGTTCAAGAATTCGATACCACGCTATTTTAATATTTTATGTTGACCACCGATTTAATGTTCCTCCCCGGTGCTTGGCATGTGGCGAGGACCCACTCCCCCGTGTGCAGTTGGATCGTCAGAGCTATCGAGTTCAAAGCTATCCCAGGGATATATATTTTTTCCATTGACAGAAATCCAATTAGTTTTAGTACACAGTCTGGCTGAATAAAAAGGCTCTTAAAGTCTACAATATGTTTCCTTAGCATTTTAGCAGAGCACCAAGTGAGTGATGGATCTTTATGGCTTGACCCAACGGGGCCCGGGAGTGGACCTACTCAGTTTTCTTGTTTTTTGACAAGTGGAAAAACAAACCATCCATATGTCTCACTCGTTATTGACAGGCACAGCGGAGTCTTTTGATACTTCATAAACATCCACTGCATGCTCCTGCGAAGAGCTTGACTCTTTGTACATATTTAAGCAGTTGTTAAGTACTTTACAGCCAACCCACAAATGCTGAAGATACCATGTAAATATGAGAGAGAGGGAGGAGGGAGGGGGAGGGGAGGGGGGAGGGTTGTCAGATGTATAATTCATCAGTGACATGTTTAGTAAGTAGGCGATTTGGGAAGAGTTAATATGTAGTCAGGTCTTGACACAAGGGTGTGCATTTTTAAGCGAGCATTAAATGGGGAGATGATTAGAACTGGCACTCGACTGACTGACTGATGGCTTGAAGTTGATGGTAAAGGGCGCACTTCGACGTAGCAAAGGCGGCCGCTTCCCCCGTATTCATCTTCCTCTTGAGCGCTGATTTTAAACAGAGGACACATGCACAAAGTCATTGCGGGATAACGGCCAGCCATTAGCATTTGTTTCAACTCCTGTCGTTCGGCAAAGGAAGAAGAGGGATCGGAGTTGGAGAGCGAGCGAGCCTGCTTATATGTTCAAGACACAACCTGTGTCTCTGTTAGTCCATAACTCAAGCACCGTTTATGTTCACCCCATCACACTTTAGCCACCCTCCAGATTGATGATGTAAGCAACTGGAAGGCATGGAACATATTAGAAAGGAGCACGGAGAAGGGCAAGCCATGCTTCTACTTCCCTTGGACGAGTCCCAAGTGGAGAAGGAAAAAAAAGGTTTGGAGCCGGTTTTGGAAGAGGAACAAAGGAGTTCCCCTTTGGTATGGTCTAGGCAGTTTTGGTCGCTTCATGGCTCTCAATCTCCCACAGTTTCTCCTGGAGAGTGCAGGGTTGAAAAGTGAAGACAGATACATGTGCGTATCGACGCCAAGATTTGAGAGAATGATTGCGGTTTTTGCCATGTTTTGAGCTCTTTTTTTTTTAAAGAGGGCCACGTGATGAATGTTGTCAGTAGATGAATAAATCACGCCGCAGTAAAATGTTGTTGGAACCCTGTCATTAAGAATGAGCAGTCCTTGGAGGCCTCGTAATTATTAAAAGAATTTGCTCGTACATATCCACAAAAAAGAGAGCCTGAAATAATAACCCCTTAACCCCTATATGTTTTGAGTCATGTTTAAGCGCGGTTTGCCACCCGTGGAGTGATAAACTACATGCGGACTGCCTAATTTGCTTGCTTTGCAGTCTCGGGCCTCCATCTCCAGGCCTTCGTGGGTGATTCCTATTCTTATTCGACATCCCTGTAGAATTCTTAAACCATCTTTGGCCCTGGACAGCTGTGCCACATTCTCAACACAGCTGTAACTCATTTCCCAGTTTCCATTTCAGATAAACTCACTCACTTCTTTCACAGCTTTCACTTGTGAAAAAAAAAAAAAAAGTTGAAACGTTGCTGTCCTTCCAAGTCACCACATCCCTAGAACTTGATCTTGTTTTATTAGCAACAATTTGCGAGGGATAACATCCACTCCATCCCTCCTGTTCCGTCTATCCCTTTATCCTCATTTTCTTCTTAGTCGTACTTGTTGTTTATAGTTTACGCTTGTTACTCGTTCCCTTTGCAAAGAAGGGGAAAAATAAGTTTTAGACATCATCAGCGCAGTCGGGAGTGACCTCAGGAATCAAGGGCAAAGTTACAGATGACATCCATCAGTGTGGAAATATGTTTTAATGGTCAGGCAGGCTGCAAGACATCAGTGAGCTGTTGCCTCACTTTTCCACCCAGGCACATATTGAGATAAGAAACAGCAACGGCATGTTTCATGTCCGAGCTGCTGACATGTCTCGGCTGGAAAACTAGTTGAAACAAGTCCTCCATTTTTGGGGGACTGTAGTATGTACGTATGTATGGCACAACACTCATTTTTGCATTTTTCCTCTCATAAAACACTTATTCTGACCATTAGGATAAACGACTCTGCTCTCAACCGACCTCTTGTTTGAAAGGCTTGCGAGCCAGCAGAAGCTGACAACACACCAAACAGCCTTCTGATCTTCCTAGCTCCACTCGTCTGTCCAGACGTTTGGTGATGTTTAGGAGCCCCCCCCCCCCCCTGATGGTGGTGAGATGAGCTTTTGTACTCGGGGGCACAGCAGAGTTCCTTTCTTTTCTCTCGCTCTCTGTCTGGAGCCGGGGACCCTTGGGTCCTCTGAAACCTCAAAAACTGTCTGTACTCAGACGCTTCAAAACACCAAACAGTAGAGGAAGACACGGAGTAGGAGGGAGGTGGAGGAGGAGGAGGAGGAGCAGGAAGGAGGGGATAAAGGGAAGACGTAGGGGAAGCGGAAGGGAAGGGAGGAGGGCGGTGGGTCCTCGCGGGAGCGCAGAACCTACATGAACGGGCAGGCCACTAGGCAGGCAGGCCCAACAGAGTCTGTATAGACTCGTGATCTGAGGCCCGTTTGTGTGTCAGTCAGATGAAAGTGTCCGTGTCTGTGGCAGCCATGGTAAAGCAGGGAGGAGATGTTTTCCAGCGATGGAAAGTAACATCACTTGTATGTTTACTCAAGTACTGTACCTAAAGGGTTAGTTCAGATTTTTGGACTTAAAGCTGTAGGACATGCTTGCCATTAATATAGTGGTTGCAATGGTATTAAACCATTCTTTTGGTGTTTGAAGCATCGTGTTATACTTTAGCTAATGAAAAATAGCAGATCTACAATTCTACATGAACTTGTAGGTCTGCTATTTTTGAAAAATGGTGAAAATGTGGCACAAATCTTTAAATATATATTCTTTCAGAGCGAACATTTTTAACTCAAATCTTTGCTTCGGGGGGGGGGGGGGGGGGGGGGGGGGGTCCCTGGAACAACATATTTTCAGATGGGGGTCCCTGGAACAACATATTTTCAGATGGGGGTCGGTGGCCAAATGAAGATATTTTTTGGGGTCCTTCACATGAAAATGAGCACAACTGACATAGAACCCTGAACTATTTGTATTCATCAGCTTTGTGTTTGACCGTATTTTCATACTTTTTGATCACTCAAAAGGCATATGGTTTTATTTTAGTCATTATTTAGCTGCAATTATTCCATTTATGTTGTTGTGTACTTGATAGCGGTCTAACGCTCATGCATTGCATGTGGTGGCGCTGTGATCGGAAATGTCAAAAGATTTCTAAGGCAACCATCATGGCCATGTGAAAACGTTAAAGCGTTGGTTTGGTCAATAAATGGATGCATCGGAACCGAGCCGTGCGGCCGGCCGGTCTTCATTTGAAGTTTGAATGGGCCTCGTTGGCCAGCACTAGCATGTTCTCCTTTGTTTGGTTCTTCTCTTTAACAACTTTTAACATACATATCTGTAACAAAACATGTAAAAAAAATATATGGTTGAAGTAATAATGTATACACAACATTAAAGGTATTATATTCAGTGATTTCACGTAGATGTGCATGTGCACATCTTGTGGGGGGACAGACCGGGGCAGACCGGGGGTTTTCCAAATCACCCAAATCACTGAATGCTCCTGTAATACACACATACAGGTATATGTAAACACAACACACGTACATACAGTAGGCCTACATATATAGAAAGAAACGCATCATTAGGCCATAATCCACAAGCTCGGGCACATTTTTTAGGATGTTTTTTTAGGAAAACCTTTTAGGAAATACTAGTCGGATGGGCGGAAATGTGTATACATAAGGATAGGATCTGTAGGAATCCGTGTCCCTAAATGATCATGTTTTGTATGTCTCAAAAATTTGCTTTGAAATAAGAGGGAAATAGTAAACGAAAAATATCTTATCACAAATAATTCCAACATTCAATACACTATTATCAATATTCAAAATATATATGCAAGAACTAGAGATAATCAGATCAATCGGCCACCGTTCGGAGATCGGCCGATCGGCCTCCAAATGAATCGATCAGAAACCAATCTTTGGTATAAGATGGTAGTGGTATAAAAGTCATATATATATCATTTTTAATGTCTGTGACATTCTCCCCTTCCTCCCCACACACCCAGGAACAGTTTTGACATGTGTTTAACTTTTTACATTTGGAAATATTCAAATTTCAAGATCGGTATCGACCGATCATGAGAAAAACAATCGGTGATCGGGATCGGGCCCAAAAAAACCCTGATCGGAGCATCCCTAGCAAGAACATATTTACTTTTTTGGTGGTATTCAATCAATGCTTTATTTCAGACCCAGGGAGATCCATATCGCAGAAGAGTAAAATACATACAACAGTACAAATCACACAAAGTACAGTACAAAAATACAGTTTTTCAATGTCTAACACACAGACAAGTCCGCCAGTGCTTCCACAATTTGGAAGAGAATCTATACGAACTGTATACAAGGTTAGTCACAGCAGTAATGATGTCATTGTCTCCACCAGGCCGAAGGCATGGGGAGAGAGTATGTTTTGCACTCCGTCCGTGTGTGTGTGTGTGTGTCCGTCCGTGTGTCCGTGTGTCCTTCCGTCCGTCCGTTACCAGCTAATCTCCGGCACCGTTAACCCGGTCGATGCCAAACTTTGCACACACACTCCCTGGATGCCAACGATGAACCTCTGCCCCGCATTTTTCAGAACGGCCTGTTATAGCGCCACCATGAGGCAGCTTTTCACATTGTTTACCTAAAACTGCACCGATCTGCGTGAAACGTTGCATGCACACTCCCTAGAGGCCAAGGACAAACCTTTGACCTGCATTTTCCACATCTGCCTTTTATAGCGCCACCAGGAGGCCGAATTTTGTTACACAGTACACAGTATCTCTATGGTCATGTGCTCAAGTCTGATCTGTCCGATATTTCATATTCCATCCTAATTGGCTATAATTGGCTTTCACAGTTTGCAAGATTGCCCCGTTTTGAACAAAAGCCTCAAATCATGAACGCAGCATGCAATTTACGTCAAATCTTTCACACATTTTCTTACTAGGCTGAGGAATATATCCCACCCTTTTCACATTGGCCTGTTATAGCGCCACCAACAGGTTGATTTTTGCAAAACACATTTTTGGAACAAAATGCCTCAAATCATCCAATTGCCATCAAAGGCAAACATATTACTTATTTATATTACTCCTAAACATTTTGCCAAACATCTCACACAGTCCTATCCTCCTGGTGGAGACCTGTGCCCAGAAGGGCACTTTTTCTAGTTTTCTGACTCAGTTGCCCTGCACACACATTTATACATCAAGTTTCTTAAAACTTCAGGGCAAGTTGGAAACCCCGATACTTACAAACATAATGGCTATACAACACTGGAGCTTCTTGGAGCTCGTAGCAGCAGCCTCATACTATCATTATAGCACTGGAGCTTCTTGGAGCTCGTAGCAGCAGCCTCATACTAGTATCATTATACAGCACTGGAGCTTCTTGGAGCTCGTAGCAGCAGCCTCATACTATCATTATAGCACTGGAGCTTCTTGGAGCTCGTAGCAGCAGCCTCATACTATCATTATAGCACTGGAGCTTCTTGGAGCTCGTAGCAGCAGCCTCATACTAGTATCATTATACAGCACTGGAGCTTCTTGGAGCTCGTAGCAGCAGCCTCATACCATCATTATACTCCACCTTGACTTTTCTCATGCTCTCTTGCTTTTACCGACACCACAAATTAGTATTCGAGGAGGATGTGCAATATGCCTTTAAAAAGTGTGATTTTCACAGGTACAGAACACATGCATGAACTTGCGACACAGTGTTGTGCCACCATATAAAACGTTGCTTAGTAGCTTGTAGCTATTGTGTTGGTGATCCCGAGGCACCAGCTCCTCTCCTCTTGCCTTGTATGAATGGATCCTCTGTGCCCCGTTCGTTATCCTCACAAGGCCTGACTCTTCTGAGCAACATGCAGGCCTACACTCGACAGTCACTGTATATCTTCCTGACCTTCTGTTGGGGAGTTCACACAGAGTGTGAGTCGTGAATGCTCCAAACAAAGAGCAGTGTTGGCTCTACTCACTCACGTCTGTTAAAGCAGCTCCCTAATCAATCTCATCGTGTCTGTCAAGCACCTTCCCATCAATCTTAACCTCTTATTGAAGGGGTGTTTCACTTTGAAACACTTCTTGGGGGGGGTCATTTTAACATCTACTCAGACTTTTGTGTGCAACCACCCCAGGTAGTTTGTTTAGTTGCTTGAGTCAATATTTCGATGTTTGATATTAATTTGATAAAGCACGCGCCCTTCCTACATATGAACCCATTGTAACTTCAAACTCTATTTTAACCCATTCTGGGCGGGAACCCCTTTTGGTGTTTTAAGCATTATGTTATGCTTTAGCTATTTGAAAAATAGCTGATCTACAAGCACGAGTGCCGCGCTACGAGCTTGTACAGTATATCTGCTATTTCTTTTTAATCGTGAAAATGTGGCGCAAATCTTTGAATATATATATTCTTTCACAGTGAACGTTTTTACCTCAAATCTTTGCTTCTGGGGGGTCCCTGGAACAACATATTTTCAGATGGGGGTCGGCGGCCAATTACATATATTTTTGGGAGTCCTTGACAGGAAAATGTTTGAGCACCACTGACATAGAAACAGGTTTTCTAAAAACTGTCACGATTTAGAAAACATTTGTAGAATCGTCCTCGGGTCTACAAATGGGTTAAAGTTAGATTCAGTGAAAACACACGTCCTTGGTTCTGGTGACTGATATTGTCCCTCTAATGCATGAGGGGGCTGTGTTTTAAAATAAAAAACAAATTCAATTAAATTAAAACATCACCCCCTCACACATTAGAAGGACAATATCAGTCGCCACAACTAGGGTGTGTGTTTTCAGTGGTTTATATAGGAAAGGGGCATGGTGTCTGATGAAATTATTATATAAAAACAATCTACTACTACAGGTGTCTGGAGTGCACGCAAAAGCCCGAGTAGACGTTCAAATAACCCAAGAAGGGTTTTCAAGTGAAATACACTTTTAAGCTCTATTTTATACTTAAAGAAATAGAAGGAAATAGCCGATCTATAGCTCACGTTGTGAGCTTGTAGATTGGCTATTTTGGAAAAAAGGTTTGTGTATAATCTTCCTGACCTTCTGTCCGGGTTCACGCCCGGTGTGAGTGTGAAAGCCCAAACAAAGGCCAGTGTTGGCTTTCCTCCTGTCTGTTAAGCACCTCCCCATCAATCTTAATGGGCCAGTGACATGGCTGTCAATCAGGTTAAGCCGTTTGCCTCACAGTGCTGGCCGGCCTCCACTGGAAAGTTAAGTCAAACGCTTTCATTCATAGGGGCTAAGTACCTTCTCCCCTCGGTTGTATTGTTATTACGCGGCCACTTGCGCAGTCATTAATCTGCAAGTCCAACCCCCTTTTCCTATAAGATGAATGGCGGCTGTCTTGGGCCACAGCTATAGGCAGCATAACTGGAAGAGTGTCACCGGGCAAGTAATCATCGTGTGTGTGTGTGTGTGTGTGTGTGTGTGTGTGTGTGTGTGTGTGTGTGTGTGTGTGTGTGTGTGTGTGTGTGTGTGTGTGTGTGTGTGTGTGTGTGTGTGTGTGTGTGTGTGTGTGTGTGTGTGTGTGTGTGTGTGTGTGTGTGTGTGTGTGTGTGTGTGTGTGTGTGTGTTGTCGAGCCAAGTCGAACACGGGCCTATAGCCTACACATGCACACACACACTCACACAGTTCTCCCTTCAATAGAGCCGCAGACAGTCCGTCACTCATACTCGGGGCCCCCTCACGCTGGGAACGCGTAGTGAGTGTATCCTTCCACGGCCCCGGCTGTTTAAATTAATTATTAGTTTTATAGCGAACCCCGAGGCCCTGCACAGGCAGCTAATCCCTGCAGAGGGCTAATCCGACCCGGCGTTACAGAAAATCAATGCCGGCCTTTGGTGTTGGCATGCCATCAGGGCAGGGGGACACATGTCAGACAGGCCTCCTGATTTTTTCATGAGGTGTGTTTTTGAAGTCGTACAGCCGGGTGCAGGTTGCCCGAGGTGCCCAGAATTTAACCCGTTTAGACCCAAGGACGATTCTGCAAATGTCTTCTATGTCAGTCGTTCTCAAACATTTTCATGTCAAGGACCCCAAAGATATATGTAATTGGCAGCCGACCCCCATCTGAAAATATGTTGTTCCAGGGACCCCCCAGAAGCAAAGATTTGAGTTAAAAAACATTAGCTCTGAAAGAATATACATTCAAAGATTTGCACGACATTTTCACGTTTTTTTTCAAAAATAGCAGATCTACAAGCTCGTAGCGCGGCACTCGGTGCCACGCTACGAGCTTGTCGATCTGCTATTTTTCAAAAGCCAAAGTATAACATAATGCTTAAAACACCAAAGGGGTTCCCATCCAGAATGGGCTAAAAGGAATATCCGGAAGCAAAGAAGGAGGAGAGGGTTTGTGTATGACCACATTTCTCATGAGGAGATGGTGATGCAAACTGTGCCGTGTTTTGACCGGGAAATAACAAAACAATAGTGTGGGAGAGCTCTGGCAATCTATGAATTCATAGGAATCTGAACCTGCATCATATTGAAATCTTTCTATGTGAATGCAATAACCATCCATATTATATATAGTAACATTCAGGGGAGTTGATTTGGTGTCCCATGAAATGGCAAGTTACCACTCCTTAGTGTTTGCGTTTAACATTAATTAGGTTCTTTTATGCATATTTTCTCCACTTCTGACCATTTCGTGGAGATTAATCTGATTTTAGATTGGCGCTGAGCGCATCTCAATACATGCCCGTCTGTGACGCATCTTAATGTTCTTGTCTGCAACAAGACATTCATTAGCCACTTTAAACCTGCCGTTCAATTTGAATTTCAATTATTGGGTACATTGTTCCCAACAGCGAAAAATAGCATATATACACACTGTATATGCTACTAGCTCACAATGCACGAGACGCATTATAGAATTGTAGATCAGCTATCATTTTATCGTCTACTCAGGCTTTTGTGAGCAGAGCACCCCAGATAGGTTTTATCGGACACGCCCCTTCCTATATAAACCCATTGTGTCTGATGCAAAGAATTTCAAATACTAAATCAAGCACCTTAAAAGCTGTCTGCGGTTCTCACAAAAAAGTGCACACAAACATGTTTGAAAGTGAAATATCCCTACCTATTCAGGACAGGAACCCCTTTTGGGGTTCTTGTTGCTATGTATTACATAGCAACAAGAACAACAAGATCATGTACAGTATATTAGCAGCATAACATTTGTGTACGTTATTTGAACATTTTCAGAAAACTTAGTTCAGTTTTTAGAAGGCGTTTTTAGAATCTGCCTCAGTCCTAAATGGGTTAAGTGGTTAACCTTTTGATAGCAACATAAATACAAAAAAAATCACACCTAATATATTAAAGTCTAACTCATGTTGATTAGCTGATGTAATGGTGATGTAAAACAAACGGTGCAAACACAAACATTAAACGCCATTAAAGGACCACTTTTAAACCTATCTTCATATAATAGGTCCTCACTAATAATAATCATGATAAAATGGCACGATCTTTTTCTACTCGGTCTGTGTCTCATAGGAGCAGGGCCGGTTGCAGGATGAAATGACTGAGGTCCAGTTCTAGGACTCAGGTGGTCCTATGCAAGATTATAATGATATAATGATTCAGGACTAGAAAGCCTGCAGTTTCTATTAGCTTGTATTCCCCATCGATGATGTCACTGGAGGACGGTTTCTGAACTGCCCAGAGCCCTCCTATGAGACACAGGCCGAGTAGAAAAATAATGCGCCATTTTTTCATGATTATTAGTGAGGACCTATTATATGAAGATAGGTTGAAAAGTGGTGAAGTGGTCCTTTAACAATAAAGAGACAATATGACGTAAATTACACCTTATGATGTAAAATTTCCTTTCATTGTCAATGGTGTTTACAAGACAAACATTGAACTAAAGACAAACATTAAACCTGTGTATAGGAGGGGATAGCGCCCCTCAAAATCAACAAAACTTGAACTTTGAATGAATATAGTTACTTGAATTCTGAATTGTGGGAATCCATGTCTTTATGTGTCTCTTTTGGTCATTTTCTGCTGGATGCAGGGTTTTAAGAGGTTGCCTCTTATATTGGAACCATCAGTGACCTACTGACAACCTCTGAGATGATGGATGTGTTTGGTGGATGAGCGCACTGCAGCCATCAAGGATTTGAAGGGATTTGCTTTCCATTGATTGACTGCAGATCGAGTAATCTGAGTTGTACCACGCTTGCTATTTTCATTGGCGTGGTTGATGATTGGTGCCAGTGTGAATTTTTGCTTCTGCTTTAAGGATTAGGCGATGCCACTGGGCCGGCTAATTTGGTGCTATAGCAAGGGGATTCTGCCGCAGAACAATCGTTTTCTTGAGAATGTCAATTTGTGTCTTTTGAGTAATAAATCTCCTTTGTGACTCCGGGGGAGGAGGGAACGTCCCTATTTTGCCTCTGTGATGATACGGACAGCCTGTGTTTTCACATCAGCTGAACGTCTTGTCAGTTTTGATTCATTGTCAAAATTTGAAACCACCTTCATTTCCTCCCTTTACTTTGTCAGGATTTAATAACGTTCGAGAGAAAATATGAATATTTCAGGCTCATTTCCCTCTCCCTCCTGTCTGCTGTCTGTCAGTAATTGGAGGGAACAGCGAGAAGGGAGAAGAGAGGGAGAGGGAGAGGAAGAGGGAGGGAGTCGGGGGGAGAGAGAGGGATAGTGTGAGTCTGACCCAGTCCCCTACTTCTCCCACCTATCATTCTGTCTATTAGACTTGGATTACCAGCCTCTTCTCTCATTCATAAAGACAGTGGTGGAAAGAATAGCACTTTTCATTCCAAGCTGTTCCCCATTTCTCTTGGGAGGAGAACAAAAACTATCTCCGCCAGTTTATAGACATTTTCTCTTTTGGGGGATCAATGAGGGAGAGACAATGCCGACGGCAAGGTTACACAAAAGCACAAGCTCTCTTTGACAGGCCACAAAGTCTCCATACAGAGAGAGATTTGAAATTCAACATTTCCTTCAGCACTATGACAGTTGAGTATTCGTGATGGTTAGCATATGAGTGCTATAGTAGCACGTGGCCCAAAACAAATTTGATGAAACTCCTATATTCCTACAATTGTAAACTATTTCGCTTGACGCTGATCTGACAAGGTTCACGCCACAGGAGGACACATTTAGCCTATTTTGTTTCGTGATCGAAACCAGAGACCAAGCATTCAAATAAGTGTTTACGAAGTACTATAAGCTGCTTGGCAGATGTTGCTTGATATGAAGCTTGGCCTGGTGTGAAGTGGAACTTCACTGAACCCTCTGTGGTATGACAGGCTGGAGGGGGAGATTCTTCCTAATGAGGAAATAACGCAGACAGTCGGAACATCTCGTGTTTGGTCATGAGACCTGTGTGTTCTTTAGATTGTTTGCATGCCCACCCGCTCATTCCTGGAGAATAAGGAGCCTTTCATTATCAAGGGCATTTAAATGTTCTAAACTCCTGTCTATCATTCAATTAAGGCACATGTCATTGCTTATTACTGTCATTTCCATATTAATGTGGTCAGGCGCTCTACTGTGTGTACTGTGCCCCTCTGTATGGGAGCAGCGGATCTCGCCTCAAAAAGAGCGGTGCGTCGGTCACATGGCGCGATTGCTCGTTATTAATAAGTGCCATCAGTAAAAGGAAAGGAATGCAGGAAATTGCTGATTTTTTGCCTTCGCCTGTCCTTTAAAGTCCACCGTTCACACATTCATCTCAAACAGTAGTAAAGCCCTAATTTATACTTAGTTGCGAGGCGGTGTCGCCCACCAGGAAATGGCCGATATGTAACCTCTGAAAGCTTGTAGATGGGGTATTTTCGGTGCTTCTGCCTTCTAGAGCTTGTAGATGGGATATTTTTAGTGCTTTTAGAGATTGTAGATGGGGTATTTTCAGTGCTTCTAGAGCTTGTAGATGGGGTATTTTCGGCACACAACACGACACACGAGTATAAATCAGGCTTATCGGCGGCAATGGAGACATGTGCTCTGAATTCACTCAATTCAAACCCATGGCCGGAGTGAGCCTGAATAATGCGAGCGAGGCTAGGACCTCTTCATGTGCATCGCTAAGCCCCATAGATCATTTTATATTTAACTATGTATGTAAGAGATTTGGAAATTAAACAGAGCACTGGGTTTGTTCAGCTGCTATGGTCGCACACAGTGTGTTTTATTCCAGCGTGCTGTAATAGGCCTGGCAGGCGATGATATCATAATTCCCTTTCTTTTAATAAGCCATAAAGCTGTTGGGCCTAATGTTTTGTGAACAGAGCATATTGTTAGAAAGTGACAGGCGTCCATAGACTCCTCACTTGGATAGAAAGGCCAACATTGTTTGCCATCGCAGATGGACAATGTTAAATATGTTATGAGTCACTGTAAACCCCCCTCCCCTCCAAGTCAAGAGTCGGTCCACAATGAGGTGATTGAGACAGAACTCGGTACGGATTTGAAATGTCCACGCCTTGTTCTCGGAAGAGGAGCAGCAAGGCGAAAAGAAAAAATGGCGTTCTTTGCGGCAGGAGGTCAGAACGATATCGCGACAGACATCTTCCAGTCGCATTAATGTCGTCGAAATTGTTCCCATCCAGATCGGTGTTGCCGGATTTTGCGAGAGTAATAGGCAACCAGGTGTATGAAAACAAGCCCATGAGCACTTTGAACCTGCAGTATATGCATCAGATATTTGAAAATAGCCAATCTACGAGATCACAACGCACCAAGCTTGTACAGTATAGGTCTGCTATTTGTAACAACAAAAAAACAGTAACAACACAAATCTGGTATGGGGATGATTCGCACCTCTCCAACCTTTATACTGTAAAAGAAACATTTGATGGAAAATAAGAGTTGTGCTATGTTCTGTAACTATTAATCAGTTCAGAGAAAGGAGAGTAAAAGTAAAACATTCTTTATTGTATTTTTCATCCCGTACACAGGTGGCGGGCTTGTGCATTTTGCTTTGCATTCCTTTTGATTAAAGGTTTGCGAGAGAGGAGCGATTTCCTTTTTGCTTTATGGTTCTGCTCGCCAGCTTGGCAGCGGCGCTAGCATTTAAACGTCCATTAACAACCTTTTAACTGTCAGGGATCTTTTGAAATATGGATATTTGCTTTCCCCCGGCTGCTTCGGAGCCACCAAAATTACTTTTAATAGCGCAAGTGGTGTGGTATTAATACATTTTCTCCGTGAGGAGTGGGCGAGCTGCATATCATTCTAGCTGCTAAGGAGCTTGCCAATGATGTCTGATTAGGACTGCAAGGGGAGATTAATAGATGTTCCTTCTCCTCATTTGTTATCACTCTCTTAGTGCATTGACTGACTGACTACCGCGTGTGATAAATAGGGGGGGAAGACTCCGCATTTCCTGAGTGTGACACTATCTGTCTGTTCGTCAGGCCCCGGCGCTGTGTTGATGCCTCGTCTTTGACAGCACATCCAAAGTCGGGGCTGCCACGCCGCAGTCCTGTGCAATTTCAGCGGCAAGAGGGGAAAGTTGTTTGGGATCTGCATTTTAATCCCGGCCCTGTTTAATGTTTGCCCCCCTGACAATCTGGGCCAGACATCATTTTAATGGTATGTACGGCGATAAAGCCAATAAAACGTCAGGATGATTGATAATCTGAGCATTATAGCAATATGACTTTCCTGTCCTCCTCATGCGCTCCCAATGATGGTTTCCAAATTGAATTCTTGGTGCACGCGCGGGTCCATGTGTGTGCGCGCGTGCACGTACGTGACTGCGTGGCTGCGTGTTGACATGCATGCACTCTATGTGGGTATGTTTACGTTGGGTTCAAGGTAAGCATTTTAGTAACTTAAAAAAGGGCAGAAATGGAAGGAATTGTGTTAGTTTATGTCGTAAATCGGTTTGCAGCTCTTAATGTTATTTCCAAAGTAGTGGTACAGGTTCAACAGATTATCTCAGAATGTTTGGTCTGTTTAATGCATTCTCCTGTTTTTTTCTGGAGAACTGCTCGAGGAGTAGGAACCATTATGAAAAAAACATTAACATATTTCTTCTATTAAATAAATGGCATGAAATCTTCCTTTCTTTGAGGTGTCAAACACTGCGAGTGTGCAAGCCAACCCTTGTTGGTGTGTGTGTGTGTGTGTGTGTGTGTGTGTGTGTGTGTGTGTGTGTGTGTGTGTGTGTGTGTGTGTGTGTGTGTGTGTGTGTGTGTGTGTGTGTGTGTGTGTGTGTGTGTGTGTGTGTGTGTGTGTGTGTGTGTGTGTGTGTGTGTGTGTGTGAGAGAAATGTCCCCACCAGTATAGTAGAATATGTGAAATAGACTGGCCATGCGGTTCGGGCACAGTGTGTCGCGGGTTTCAGTCCCGATCCTGATGACCTAATATATATATATAATTCTTTGTTGGGATTAGACATTTAGAGTTTAGCTATATTGTTTAGTTTTATTCTTGGTGTTGTGCACCGAAGCTTGACCAAAGATAGCCGATCTACAAGCATCTCCTTTTTTTACGGTTAGGGTTGAAAGTGGTCAAAATGGCATTCATAAAATTATCGTCCTAAAATGTCGATGTCCTCACCATTATAGCAAAACAAATGCGTGTGTATGTTCTATCAAAGCAGGCTTACAGGTATGTTATAGTCTTGCTAGGATGGGGGGGGGGCAGCTGTTGCGGCAGGCGAGGGGGGGGGGGGGGGGGGTGTGTAACTCCTCCACTTGTCCAAACACAGGTGGACACAGACGTGCGACGCACCGCAGACCCCGATGAGGCTAGGTATCGCATGTCACCGGCGCGTTCCCGTCATTAGGCCCCAGTTTTGTTTGGTTGCCCTTAAAGCTTTTGACTGATTTTTCTGGCTATGGACTCCACTCTCTCTCTCTCTCTCCTCCGTCCGTAACACTATGGCAGCGCCTTTTCCCATCGGTGCCATTTTCATAAACGTTAAAAACGGCCAGCTGTATATTCATTTAGAGCCGGTCTTCAAAGCTATGGGACCTAACGGCTCACCCCGGGCCCTATATGGATTGGATCGTATAGTGCCCCCCACCCCTCTCCCGCTCATTGATTTATTGCCCACTGTTTGCGATCCAATAGCAATCGGTCTGGAATTGACAGCACATGGAGACCTGACTTGTGCAGTCGGTGTCTCTGTAGACCTATGAAACGGCTCCTTTTATCTCCCAACAACCTTAGGAGCGCCACCGCCTTCTGAGTGGCAGTCATACAGAAAGCTCTTTGTTTTATGTAAATGGTGATTGATGACACGTCTGGCACAGCGTGCAGTTTTTGACAAAAAGTATTGATGGCTGCTCTCAGTGAAGTGTTAGTACAGGTGACAGAGCAATCCATTTTAAGATGAATTACACACGGAGAGAGAGAGGGAGAGGGAGGGAGGGAGGGAGGGAGTGAGAGGGGGAGAGAAGAGGGTGGAACAGGAAAGTCAATGGAGAGCATCTCATCAGCACTTTCAGGGACTAGTGCACTATACTCGTGTCGACTACAACATAGTGCATACTAGTACATACTTGATGTTTCACCAGTGACACAGACTTTACACGTTAACCACCTGAGCCTATTATCCGCAATATTAAGATGATGTCGTAGATCTTTTATCTATTTAAAAAAAACATGCCCAAACACGCCAGGTTGCCTTTGGTTAAGAAGTAGGTTTATTGTTTAAACATTGTGCTAATGCAAATGTTTTGAGTATTTTAGGTAAATAATAATACTTAAATATATGCAGACAGAAATAACATACTAACATATGTACAAATGGACCCCGTAAGGGGCTGATTGCATGGCATTCAACCGTGCACACGCTCCTCTACTCCCAAAGCCTTTGTCTTGAGGCCTTGTGCTTTCAGTCCATAATTAACTACTGGTGTGTTTCCAGCCAATGACTGAAAGAGATCCCGTTGCCTTGTCAAAATATACCTGTCTGTCCATTACGGCTAGTTCTTGCTCCCATGTGGGACCTGCAGCATTTATGGCCACTGGGTTTGTTTGAGTTGGATAATGGGGCCACCGGTACGGTCGCATCCACGTGCACACGCTGCTGCGCCGCTCACTCACTGGCTTTGGAATGATGAATGTGAATTTACATTCACTCTCTACAAGCCCACACCCGGGCAAATGTAATTCCACTAATGGAGCCACAATCAAGGCGGAATTGGCCTCACTCTGGAAACTCTGGATTGGAGCGCTGCTTCTCAACCTGTGGCACACGGACCACTAGTGGTCCATGACACAATTACATGGTCCATGTTCAAGACCAAGCACCCCAATGGAAACCAATCTCTGACTGTGTTTTTATTTTCCTCAACGTTATTTTTCAGTGACTTCATTGTATTCTACTTGTATTTCTATTTTTTAACATAACGTTCAAATACGTTAAAGGGGAATAACACTGAGCCAAATATCCGTAACCGGGTGTTACGATGAGATAAAGTGTGGTGTCTTGATCGGTTGTTGTTCTCTCGCTCGGTGCAAAAAGAACCCGACCGCGAGTATCACAGCGCCTGCTGTCGGCCGTTGAAAAACCTTGTTTTCACCAGAAACGACATTCATTGCGCCGATTTGGAGATACAAGCCATTGAAAGCAGCACATAGAGTGCAAGTGGATGCACGCGCATCTTCAAAATGGCCACTGTCCCACTTTACACTATGATGCTAACGGGAGAGAGCTATCGATTCGATCCGATCAAAACATGGATTAAAGAATATAAATCCTAGAAAACGTAGGCTACGCTGTTGGCGGGCTGCCATACAAAAGTAATTCTACGCTTCTGGCAGGCTTGGCATAGTTAAATGTTGAAAATTTGTGGTATTGCCCTTAAATTTGATTTAAGTATTACATTTCCCCCATAGACTGATTGATTAAAGTTTTACTTTTTTTTTAATAGGAGTAATGTGGGGAAAATGCTTGAAATGAAATAACGACGGCTTGATATACTTTGTTCTATTTCCGGAGTGTCACACTCCGGAAATAGATTGAGCATGTAGATCGGCTATTGGCTATTTTGAGTGAGTGACTCACAACGGAGTATAATTCCTGCCTTTAGATCATCAACGTTAAATATTGATTACAAATATATGAATTAATATAAATGATTGCCATATGACTTATTATACTAAATACATATTGTTGTGCGTAGGTGGGATTGAGGATTGTTAAAAAATACGCTAGTGGTCCAGAGATAAAAAAATAAAACCATTCGAGGTACTGTATATGGGGTCAGTCACAGGTTAGGAAAGTCTAAAGAGAAACAATACGTCCTCGGCCGTGAGGGAAATGCAACGACACAAAAGCGCCCGCTCTCCTCCGAGCACGAAGCCGGTGCTGACGTGTGTCTGACAGAACCAGATTTAACAGATGCTTCAAGGGGACCTCAACCCAACGAAATCTACGCTGTCCTGGATCCAGAGCCCCACCCTCTAACTGCTGTATAAATAGATTCTCATGACAGGGTAATTCATCTCTGGCCATGAAAACATCAGCTTTAAAAGACAGCTCGCCGAGACCCGGCGCTTGTTAGGGGCCAGATCAGCAGCACAGATGCCTAGGATGTAAACTCATGAAGGGAAGATTAATTTATCTGTCATCCCTGACTTTGACAGTTGTTGTAAATCTGACTCTGGCCTCTGCATGGCGTATGGGGAGGGTGGAGCGGGGGTTGGGGGGTTGGAGAGAGAGGAGCATGAAAACGGAGGAGGGCATTTGCGATATAGGGGGAGAATGCGTGTCGAAGATTTCAAATGTGCAATATTGACAAGTGGTTTTTCGCTCGCTCACTGGCTGCTGGCGCGCACCTGGACCGTGTCGAAAGCCCACCTCAGCAGATGACGTGTTTGGAATCCTATTGTTAAAGGAACATTTGGCAGTGATTTTAACCCTCGGTACTCCGTTCTTAAAATAAAAACACCCTTTGTCTTCATCCATTTTTTTTGCTCTCCCCCCACCATACTAGCTGCTATTTTCAAGATGGTGGTCACATAAGGCACAGTGAAGAATGAGTGGTGGGAGTGTCAGGGAAGCCATTTGGGGTCTGATTGATGGTAGCAGGCGAGCCACAGCGCATGCAGTGGCCATGTTCTCTGATCTCACACTGCGTGAGAGACGCGTCTGGCGCTCTCTTTTTTTCCCTTTTTGTTTTACTTAATGTCTCTGCCAGACATAAAGCATTATATGTCTTATCATATCTGTGTCGTCAGCGTCTCAGAAAATAAGACTTTGAATTAGGATCAAATTTGAGTGGAATGGAAATGACTTTGCTCACAAAGGAAATGTTGGTAAGAGGAACCACAACATTTTATTTTGCTCCTGAGAGTACATTAACCACTTAAGCCTTATTTTTTTTAAATAATGAAAATAGCGGATACCATATCATTGTGAACTTACAGATGTGCATACATACACTAGATATTTTTAAAAGCTAGCATTAAAACAATATTGTACGTTTTTGGCTAATGTCCCAACATGGAGACACCCGGTGGCACAGTCGGTAGTGCTGTCGCCTCACAGCTAGAAGGTCCTGGGTTCGAGTCCCGCTCCGGACGCTGTGGTTATTGAAAACGCCAGTGTTCAAGTCCGTTGCTCTCCCCAGGTTGGCGGAGGGTGTGTAGAGCCCAGGATCACATTATATAATTGACACAGGGGTGAAAAATGGCTTACAAAATCGTGGGATAAAAATTTAAATAAAACAAAAACAAAATGGAGACACCCGATTCAATGTATAAAATAAGTAATTGTAATACTTGGATAATTGAATTATGTACATTTGAAGTGTATGACACTTCAAATGTACTATGTGGATACAATGTGGATATGTGGATACTGGATAATACTGATCTTTAGATTCAGTATTTCTCTGAAGTCACATCTCATGTGCATGTTTCACCCACCAACCGTGCAGTTTCATAGAATGAAAAGCGAATGTTTTCAAAGTAACGTCTCCACCTCTTATTTTTCCACAAAAATCCTGTTTCCAGAGTATAGCGGGCCGTTTTGTTGGATTTATAGTGGTACATATGTGGATGTAGTTACAGCCTTCAGTGCAGATACAAGGCTTTCGCTGTCAATAAAGAGCCCCACTGGGCAATGGGTCTGCATATGAATTATGATGTCTCCTCTTGGCTTCATTTGACCCCTCTCTCTCACTGCGGGCCTGCCACGAACCACCGCCATATTTCCAGCAACCATCCTTTCAACTGACACATACACTACATTACTATTTCATTCTTCTCCGAAGGTTTTAACGGCTACCGCTTTGAAATATTCGACCCTCTTTGCACGGGATGCTAGTGTGCTTTTTTTTTGCTTGCATGATCCCTATAAACCTTATAGAGACCAGGGTTTTAAAGCAATTCTGCAAGCCAGTTAAGGTTGGTAAATTAGTCATCAACAGCTTTTTATTCCTTTTCTTTCTTCGCCAAGCCAGACAGCCAATGGCTGGAGACTTATGTTTTCGCCCCTGTCCGTATGCGTGTCTGTGTGAGTGTCAACAACTAATTTTCTCCACCAGGCCAAAGGCTTTGGAGAGAGTATGTTTTTCACTCCATCCGTCCGTGTGAACGTTACCAGCTAAATCTCCGGCACCGTTGGCCCACTCCCTAGATGCCAACGATGAACTTCTGCCCCAAATTTTCCAGAACGGCCTGTTATAGCGCCACCAGGAGGCCGACTTTTGTAAAACACATTTTTTGCTATTACTCCTCCAGATATTGTCCAAAAATCCTGCAAATCGTTACACAGTATCTCTATAGTCATGTGCTCAAGACGGATCTGTCCAATATTTCATATTCCAGCCTAATTGGCTAACATTGGCTTTCAAAGTTTGCAAGACTGGCCCGTTTTGAAAAAGCCTCAAATCATGAACGCAGCGTGCAATTTACGTGAAATCTTAATCTCTGGCACCGTCAGACCGATCTGCGTGAAACTTTGCTCGCACAGCCCCCTCGCACAGTCTATGGATTTGACTCTGTCCCCCATGTTTGCGACAGCCTGGAGCCAGGGAGAATGGTGATGGAGTGAGCGATGAACAGGGCTGTGGGGTAGAGGTCTTCACGGGTCCACTTTTACCAACCCGAACCCAAATAGAACCGCTAAAAATGGACCCAGCACCGAATGGATGCTATTGTTAGAATTCTAGCTCCGAAACGAAAAGTACGAGAGATGTCGGAACTGGAGCCGAACGGACCTGGCTGTTATAATAAATATGAGGACCGTATACCCATACAAAGTCCGAGGACCTGAAATGACAGAATGCCGACGTTATTATTAAGAGTTGTATATTATTATTAAATAAGACTTCATTCTTACCTAAACGTAGCCCATTGTTTGGTGCTGCGGCATAGTAGACCAGTCAATCAGTGCGGACAGTTGATGTCCACGGTGATGTTGTTGAACAAAGAGCTTGTCGTGCCTCTCAGGAATTGTTGATGTTTGTACCTTTACACATTCTGTATTACAGTAGAAACAGAAAGCTTGGTGGAAATGTCTCGTTACCAAAACGTTACATTCATATCAACAATATATATAACTGCCCCGACTTAAACTATATTGTTGTTGTTGTTTGTAAGTAGCGCCTACTTCCTTACTAAAGTCACGTGACGCTACTACGTCGAATGCACTGCAATATGCAATTAGATAAATGGTTCAATGGCGGCACATGCAGATTTCACTTTCGTCTATAGCTAAATTGCCTCATCATTATAATAGTCTTCAACTGGCCTGAGGAGAAAAAAGGTGGGTGATTGACAGCTGGGACAGCCAATCGCCAGGTCCACTCGGGTATTAGTAATTACTCTAAACGTACTGGGCCACGGAGCTGAAATAACATTGAGCGGTGGTGAGTAAAAGCAGAGAGAAGGGCTGGGGTGGTGGCGGTGGTTTGCTCTTCACCGCGGCTCGTGACGTCATGCTGTAGTTCGGTAGTCAACCCACCAGCGAAATTCCAGACTACGAATGAGCCTTAAGAAGGCTGGGCTGGAGGGGGTGGGTTTGGTTGGCTAGGTTTTGGATGAGCCAAAGATACAGCTAATTAGCATGTGGAAGAACAATGACCCAGTCACGATAGGTGACGATAGGTGATTTAACAATCATACCCCCCTCCCCCTTTCGCCTCCCCCTTTCGCCTCCCCCTTTGCTCGGTCAGAACCAAGAGCTGTGGGCTTACGGCTCCTTTTTACCGAAAAGGAAATCAAAAGATAATCCCAAGTTTGATGTCGGCAGAAACTTTTGACTGGGGGGGGGGGGGGGGGGGAGGAGAGAAAAGGGGGTCACACACACGTATAGGGCAACGGTTTTAAGAGGTAAACCCCCAACAAAAGGTTCTGAGAGAGTGAGTTCCTTCCAGCCTTTGGAAAGTTCTAAGCACCTTCTCTGTGCATGACTAACCCCATTGAAGAAAGAGAGATAAAGAAACCCCCAGGGCTTTGCAATCAAACCTTTAATTTCCCCCACAAAAAGAAAAAACACAAATTCTTCAATATCCATAGAAGTAAACTCAGATTAATTTCAGCTATTCCAAAGCGCCAAGTGTTGAGATTTAATTTGTTGGTGTAAGTAGGAAACTGAGTTTGAATAACACCCCTCTCTTGTAGTTTTGGTGACATCAATTGTTGGCGATGTTTGGGCTTTGGCAGATCTCATTCCAAGAGGATGATGAAAATGAATTGAGGATTTATCCGGATAGGGGTTATGGAAAAACCCGATTCAGCTATTTTCACTAATACATTTTTATGATCTAATGTACACTATACGGTAGAGTTAACTTGTTAACTCCATGGTGTCTCCATTTTGGGCTCATACATTTTTTTCTATTAACAGTATAACAAAATAAATTCACATTTGTTTCACAATTAGATCGGTTATTTTGGGCTTTTAATGAATTGCATTTTTTTTGTACCTTTAATTGCTGAAAGCTTCACGTCATATTTTGATAGTCACAGGCCTGAAAATCAGATTTGCTGTATGAAGATGTAATGCTGACTGAGTGGACATGCAGGTCTTCCATGGCAGATTGGCAGTGGTTCTCAAAGTGGGGTCCCGGGAGGCCAGGACCCCCAGGTATCTTTGGGAAGGTTCCAGGCCATTCCCAGGAAAATGAGTTATGCAACATAATTTTGACAACTTTAAATGGTAAATGGTGCATTTATATAGCGCCTTTATCCAAGGCGCTTTACATAGATTGTGCATTACATTCACACATTCATACACCGATTGCGGCGGAAGCCATGCAAGGTACCAACCAGCACATCGGGAGCAATTTGGGGTTCAGTGTCTTGCCCAAGGACACTTCGACATGTAGACAGGAGGAGCCGGGATTCGAACCGCCACCCATGGATCATTGGACGACCTGCTCTACCTCTTGAGCCACAGTCGCCCCCTTAAAACTATATACCACTGCTTTTTGAAAATAGCATATGCCTATAGGTGGGGCCTTCCATCCAAAAACATATTTATTTGGGGGTCCTTGAAATTAATATGTTTGAGAAGCTGTTCCATGGTATCAAAATCCTACTGAACTTTAGAAGCTCCTGCTAAAGGCCAAAGTGATTTCAAATGGGTGCGTGAGGCATGTCCGAGCTGACACGCCCACGCCATTGAATCAGTGCCTTAACCTGTGGTGGAAGAAGTACTATACTTTGTTTTGCTTGATTTTAGACCTGAGGCAGATTCTAAAAATAGTTGACACAGTGACACAGATGATTAAATCATTAAATCATTTACACAGATTTTGTGTATAAGTAGCAATGGCACAATGTAGGAATACTTTGTGAGTAAGACGCCTGTATTAACAATCTTACTTGAGTAAAAGTACCACCGTATTGGCCACAAAACCCACTTAGGGTAAGCCCTACCCCGAACTTAGATTATGCCAATGCTTTTCAATGGGAATGGAATTGTTACCCTTGTGCAGCTTTTTGTGTTCTCCAATGGAGAGAGTCTATTTGATGCAGATAAATAGAATAGAATTAATTGTAAGGTACACACGTACATCAAGTACACTTGCTTAGTGTAAGTAACCGTGTGAGCAAAACAAGCAATAGTTATTTGCACATTTGGTCTGTTTTTGTTAGATCTTCGCATGAGTGAAGGATGTAATATACTTGTTTTTGGCTGTGAATGTTAAATGCAATATTCATGACTGAATAAATGCACTTGAAATGAGTATATAAATGTACTTAGTTAACCACTCAAGCCATATACCTATAGGGCTGCCAGGGTTAATGGGGTTGATGCTAATGGGTGAACGTAATGCACATAAAGTGTCTTGGATAAAGGCACTATAAAAATGCACCATATACCATTTATGTTCTATAAATTCTATACAGTATTTATTCACATTACATAAATAGTGCTCTTCCTATCAAAATAATGAAAAATGGAGGCACCTTGAAGCAGAACGGCCTCTGAATCCAACATGAACCGATATGACTGAGGCAAGGTGTGCATCTGTGTGTATCCCACTGCAATAGGAATGCAATACTGCAATACTCCACTGCAATATAGATTTACAATTTAGGCATTTAGCAGATGCTCTTAATCCAGAGCGATTTACAGTATAAGCAAGAACAAAACATGGTAATACATAAAAATAGTCACGTGCGTGAATGCATTTTTTGTTTTGTAGGCCTACTGGTAATGACACTGAGACCTGAGGCCATTTGCTGCATGTCACTACCCTTCACCATGTCTGTCAAAACATATTTAGTGTCATACAGTAGAGTAGACTAATGTAATTATTCATGTCATACTTGGGTTAGATACTGGGTTCTTCCTGGTTTCATCCCTATCTAAGTTATGAATTACAGTAAGTATGAGGTGAGATCAGTGAAATCAGTGAAAATACGAATTGAAAGGTAATCAGTTTCAATTATGGGCTAGCTAGCAAAGCAAAGCAAAAAAGGAAAACAAAGAGCTTGACCATCTCTTGACCGGGTTTCATTTCAAGGGCATCCTTGCAGTACATTGACTGTCTGTATATGAGAAGATAATACCTGGGCTGAAGATGGCAGGCGACCTTGAGAGGCTTAAATGACTATAACCTCTCCATCACCCCCCGAACCCCAATTCTCCCAGCCGCACGCACGCACACATGCACGCACACGCATGCACGCACACACACACGCATGCACGCACCCACACTTCTTTCCTTCAAGGCTTATTGTACTCAGTGCAACACACAGCAACTGACCTTTCCTCTGTTCCCTGACAGTTCCATGCAACTGCAGTATTGCTTTAGTGCACACATTTGCTTACCATAAGAATGTAATTTTCAGCGATAAGGTCCTGGAACTTGGCAGTGGCTGTGGGGGGGAAATGTGTCGTTTGGTGCCAGAGCTGTAGTCCTGGATGATCCAGGGGCTCGCCCCGGGGGACAGCTTAGGGCCAAGAGGGCCAAAGTGCTGTCATCCTGTGGAAAAAATGATTAATCTATCCCTTCCTGTATCCTTTATTCCACAAGGAGGGCAGGAATGCACTGCAATATGCAATTAGATAAATGGTTCAATGGCGGCACATGCAGATTTCACTTTCGTCTATAGCTAAATTGCCTCATCATTATAATTTAAGGTTAATTGAAAAGGCGAGAGAACGGGTTGTGATTTTCATTTCCCACACGTTCAAATGCAAAAAAAATGGCTGGCAAAATATATTTTTCTTTTTTGCATGATTACATTTTCCAGTGATCTTACAAATTGCAGTGGACACATGGAAAGGGTTCATTTGGCCAGAGCACCTGTTAAGATGAAAGTGTGCAGCTGGGCAAAAAGGATGGGTGTTGTAGGCTACCCTTTCAGGGGCCGCCCTCCCCCTCCACGCAGCAGGTACCCAGGGTGCACGTCAGGACTGAGAGCCTCGCCATAAATACCCGGGTCAGAGCTGTCAGCCTGAACGCTGCTGTCTCTCCTCTCTCTTTTTCCCCCTGTGTTAATCCTCTCATCATGTGGGCAAAAGAGAGAGATTGAGAATAAGAGGGAGAAAGAGAGAGAGACGCACACATGCACACGCATGCACAAGCACACGCGCACGCACTGAGACTCGGAATAAGAGGGAGCGAATGTCAGGACAGAACAGTACAGCAAAAAGAGTGGAAAGAACAAGCAAAGTAGAAGAAAAACATACACTGGAGTGTGTGAATCCATAATAGCACCACTTAATGACACAAACTATCTTGCCGTGCTGTCTAGGAGAGGCTAGGCCTTCTCCCAGCCTCAGAGGGCCCTCTGTTACAAAACAGAAGACAGTAGGGCTTTGACAGCTCCAAGTGTCTGGGGCCAGGGAAATAATTGATAGCAGGCTGCCTGCATCCAAGGTCCTTTAGCAGTAATTGCAAGCAGAATCTGACTCTCTGATCTCACCAGTGGTATTGGCTGTGCCAGAACGGCCTGGCTTTGACAGATTGCCTTCCTGCAGTAATAACTAAGGCATGTTCCCCCGTTTTCTCACACAAGGCCGTGGCAGTGCCGTCTCCACCGCAGAACCAGCCCGGAATCATCACTGATTATTTTAGATGTGCATTTTGCTCTTTTAGCTCTTAGCCCGTATTTTTTCTGACAGGACGATGTTGAAATAATGGTTTATACTCTGAAGCGGCCAGCCAGCCGCCCAGAGCATTGTTTTTCCTCTTGAATTGTTTTTTTTTCTTCTTCTTCTTCTACAATTTGTTTTTAATTTGTAGCAAACTGGAATTATTAGCATTTTTTTTTTTTTGCGGTGACAGTTGATGACATTACTATGCATGTTGACGCGTTTCTGGAAGAACGAAAGCGTTCAGCAATGAGGCTGTGGTTTAACAACCACAATGTCATGAAGTAAAAACAAAAAAGAAAAAGTTCAGATTCTTGAGTTTGTGATGTCCTCATTAAATCTGTCTTTTATCAGATTTAACAGGACAGGGATTACTGTGGCTGTTCTGCTTTGCTCCAGAACCCCCCCTTTAAAATAAAATAAGTAATTTCCAAACCCTCTTCTGTTGCTATGGTTCTCGCCCTGAATGACAGTGTGAGGGCTTTATGACCATTTGAGGGATAGCCCTCTTCCAACACCCCCCCATCTATGCCTCTCTTCCTCTCCCTGTCTGTGTCTGTGCTGTAAAGCACGAAGGGATTTATTGTCAGCTGGAGTTTCCTTGATGGGGTGTAATAATACTGTGCCTTTCTCACCCGCTAAGGTGGTAGAATCCCCTCCCCTCCCCTCCCTCCCTCCCTCCCTCCCTCTCTCGATGAGAGGACCCCTGCAGGCTGCCCTGTGTGCGCCTGTGTTCTGTGGCAAGCTTATAAGCCTGGCAGCTCCACCCCATGGCTGTCCAAACAAGGTTTCTCAACGGGCGCCCCACATCAAAAAGAGCAGTGCGTGGGCGGGGGCTGCGGGAAAGTGGAACGGCAGGATGTTGCCTTTAGTTATTTATCTCCCCTTTTATACCAATAGAAGCACGCAAAGGGTTAACCACGTAAGCTCTGTTTATTTTTTATTTTCTTATTAAGTGTTTTGTTTTCCTAAAATAGCTGATCTACAAGATCAATAGTTCTCAAACCTTTGTCATGTCAAAGACCCCCAAATTGATTGAAAACGGGGATATGTATATATATATCCCCGTTTGAAAAGATATACGCCGTGGACCTCCAGAAGAGATTTGTGTTATTTATTTATTTTAATCATTACAAATGTTATTTTCAAGACTTTTCAAAAATAGCAGATGTACAAAGTTTGTAGATCTGCTATAATATTTTGAATAACCAAAGTACCGGTATACAAAATGTATGGTTACAAAATGATTGTGACTAATTTTGCTGCAGATCCCCTGGCATCGCCCCCAAGGACCACCTCACTTTGAGAACCATTGATGTACAAGATCACAATGCGTCGCATCACAATGCATTGCGAGCTTGTAGATCTGTTACTTTTGAAAGACGTTTAGACGATTTTCACCTATAAAGCCAATAAGCCATGCTCCGAATAGGAACGCGTTAAAGTGGTCAATTGTGTAAGTTGAGTACCACAGACGAAAAACAGTCTAAGTCCAAATTTCATTCTGACCCCTCCACGAAAAGGCCTCGTTGTCCTGAACCCTTATCTATCATTTATACATTATGGATCAATAGTGTGGACTTAGACTGTTATTCGTCTGCGGCATGTAGGGTCTTTTTTTATTTGTTTGCGTTGTTTCTTGTTTTGTTTTGTGTTTTTGGCAGTATGATGAAGTCAATTTGGAGCTACTGCTAATTAGGGCTGAGCGTAGTTTTGTGTTCAAAGTTTGCCAGAAATCATTCTAATCAGGACTGATGAGAGCATAAACACTGTAAGCTGATTTCTGAATGAAAACCGTTTAAGGAATTGAAGTGTAAATAGACATGATTCCCCCCCCCCCCCCCCCCCCCCCCCCCTTTCCCCACAGTAGGAAATGTGATACTGCGGTTAGCGTTCAACCGCCGATGTCTGCCAGTTAATCTAATTTAATCTTTAAATAAAGGCTTAAATCAACACAAATAAACATTAGTAAATGAGTTTGGGAATAACATGTGGGAAATACATCAAACACAATGTGAAGAGAGTTAAAAGCCTCCCCGAAATGCCTCAGAGCACACTTGGGCTCGCTCGGCGGGCGCGCTGCAACGGTTCGGGCTGCCGGAATAGTATAAATATAACGTCTTCTTCACAAGCGGCGCAATTAATAAAAGACCCTTTTGAGTGGGCTCGGAACAGCGAAGCGTACGAAGAGACAGACAGACAGACAGACAGACAGTCAGTTCAGGAGGGGATAAACTGTTCCTAACTCTCCCTCTGTCCTCTGGGTGAGGGGAGGGGGGCACACAGTGGCCAAGATAGATGGGTGCCTTACGCCGCTTTGAGACGTCTAAACATAGACGTTTTAAAGGTGGACGCAATGTGAAAATGTAAATAAACTTTATAGGAGCTTCGGGGTCAGGCTAAGGTTCGATTTATGGTTTTGGCATTCACCCCCAGAGCCATCAGTCATCCCCCCCCCCCACTCCAACACCACCACCACCAGCACCCTTTCTCCCTCCTGTCTGCGCCAAGCCCCCCGATCACAAGACCCTCGACTGAACTACAGTCGACCTGTTGGATCCAAGGCCAGCTGGGAATCAGATGCCTTAATAAAAACCATTCAGTCCCTTTTAATGATTGTGTGACTATTGGGCGGCATTCTCTCTCTCTCTCTCTCTCTCTGTGTATGCATTTAAGTTCAGCTTCTCTTATGCCTCTCTTTGTCTCATAATCTCTTAATTTTTTCTTTTTTTATGGCGGTCCTTTTATTGCCAAGGTTTTGGTTTGCTCTCTCTCTCTCTCTCTCTCTCTCTCTCTCTCTCTCTCTCTCTCTCTCTCCTTTTCCCTCTCTCTCTCTCTCTCTCTCTCTCTCTCTCTCTCTCTCTCTGTCTTCTTCTACTCTGTGTCTTTATCTCTCTTGCTCTCTTCTCCTGCACATCTGCCTTGTGTCTGTCTGGCTGCCGTGGAGGATGATGATGATGATGATGATGATGATGTTGTGGAGTGCTGAGGCAGTGTTTTTTTGCGGCAGCGTCGTTTGGGAGGTCTTGAGAGAGGCGCGGGCGGAGGTTAGGCTCTTGTCCCGGTGGCCTGATGTCACACCAGTGTCTGTGTTCATTTATTTACAGCGCTGTTTGCCTGCCATGCCGATGTTCCCAAATTATCAAGACATAACCAGGCTCTGTCATCAGCTGTGACCTCACTGTGGAAGCATGTGCTGGCTCCAGCCACCGGGCCCGCTTATTTATTTATTTTATTCTGTCGCTATTTTGTTTTCGGGTAAACAACAGCTGTCAGCAAAGCGGAAATTACAGACAAATATAAACACGCATATACTTCGTCTTATAATTCGTCCATTGTGGCGCCGACGTCAGCTGCTTGTCTTTCCTGCGTCAGTCGAGGTCGGAGGTTTCGAATAACAGTGATAACTTGGCGAGTTCACGATTTCACCGACAGTGAGTTACGATCCCATGGTATAACCCCCTTTAAAAAAGGAAAAAAAAACATTTTGCAGTACTCAATCTGATACAGTTGTGCTGTTGACTCACTAGAAGAAATGACTTTGCCATAAAACATGTTACAGTAAATAAAGGTGTAAGTTTCCCCCGCTCATTGCCAACTAGATTGATTTGTACAGGGATGAGATGATCTGGTTCCCGCTGATGGATCTATGAGCTCTGGAAGTTTATTCGGGGATAAGCAGCAGTCATGACTCAACTTTACACGCATTGTACTGCATTCATCACAACCTATTCAGGGCAAAGCCCCGAAATGATGCATGGCAGCGATTCCAATTATGGCAGGCGGACAATCCTCCTGGTCGCCCGTTTCAATAGCGCAGAGAGTTCATGCACTTGCCCTGGCATTAAGACTATGAGAGGACACCTGCCTCAGATGACTGAGGCTCAGCCGGAGAGCCGCTTTGATCTCGGTGACAGGTTGACTGCCTCGAAGGGAGTGGCAGTGATAATCCCTTTGCTTAACTTGTGCTTTTTGGCCCAGCCGGGGTCCTGTCCAGGGATGAAGGCAGTGTGGACTAAGTCTTAATCAAACAGCAGGGCCGGTGGCTGCATGAAGGAGAGGGTCTTAGAGGGTTAGAGTGCGGAAGGGCACATTTAGGACAGGGATGAATACACACAAATGGAGGATTAGAGTGTTTTGCCTACTTGCAAATAGGAGAGGATAGAGGAGGTATAGGTCTGCAGCACTGGACTATGAGCAGCGCGGTGGGGTTCGGAGAACACGAGAATTATTCTCTTTGATACTATACAGAGACCTATTTGTTTAGCCACATTGATATTAGCAGCTGCAGATCCGTGCAGATATACTATACATACTATTCCATTCAATCCAGACTAATACCGTTGCTGTGTTGACACAGCAGATGTAGCTCACGATGTGTCACGAACTCACGATGCCCCATTGAAGATTTTCGTGATAATCCAACATTATTCTGTTTCTCAAGATTAGCCGTTTTCGAATAACTTATAATTTACTACAAAATTGGGTTATCCAACCGATTATCCCATACAGTAGGGCTATATGGGCATGCCCATATATGGGCATAAAAAGGACAAGATTCAGGGATCTCCATAGTGAGACAGGCAGACATAAGATACAGAGACCTCCATATATGGGTATGACGGGTACTCTGACAACGGGTATTGCATAACAGAGTGGGGCATGCATTCAAATTTTCATTGTTCCTGACCTGCATAGCTGATTTGGTTGTATAAGAAAAATCACACCTGTGTGAAGTGAGGGGTGCTCTTATCATCATCTATCTATAAATGCACCAAGTCTCTGTATGCCTGTGTGTGTAATCCACGTAACTCGAGAACCGTTAGCCCCACCGACTTCAAATTCGACACACGCATTCCACACCACAGCAGGGGGTTGCAGTGCCCGGTGTCGAGTCGGTCGGACCCACGGTTGTCCAGAACTGCCCCCAAAAGGCCTCTGCCCAGGCTCTGGACCGGGCCCCTGCCCAGCGTCCATATATGGAGCTGGCCTGTTCTGAACTTCTGACCTCACAACACTCCATATTTGGGCATGCCTGACACCGAACTCCACAAGCTGGCAGAATCCATATTTGGGCATGCCTGACAAAGAACTCCATATATGGGCATAAAAGGGACACCAACATAATATCTGGGTGGGTGATGCATTTCCAACTTGTATCGTTCCAAGTAGGCCAGTGCCCAACGGGCACCGCTGTAGAGGCCCCACAGGCACTGCTCTAGTACATCATAATTCATCATCTCATTCAATGAGAATTTGCGTCCTTCATCTTCAATGTTTGTGTTTATGCAATGTTTGTGTTTACACAAACACTCAAAACTGTCCATTCATTGTCAATGGCAATTAATGTTTGTTTAGGACAAAGCTTGTGTTTACACACACACTAAAAGCTGGACATAGGAGGGGCTAGCGCCCCTCATTGATGTAAATAGGTGTTCAATGTAATCCCGGGATGCAGGGATGGTCTTTTAGATGAGTCCCAGGGACATTTTATGAGTTCCACTTCAACAATTTTTACAAATTGCTGCATTTAACTCCCATTTAATTTTATATGGTTATAATGTGGTTATATTCATGTAGAAAACAGAAGAAGAAATCATCATTATAACTAAAGCTAGCAAAATAAACTAGAATAAAAAACAGTACAGTAGTGCATCCCGTGGATGCAGAGGTCGTTTTAGTGCGTTCCTTAACTATAAACTGCGTTTTGGGATGCAAAATGCACCCTATTTTAATCTATGCAAACTACATGTTTATCAGAGAAACGGTCAAGGTTGTAAGACTTATTTTGCACCTCTGTGCCCAACAATATCACCTCCTATACCAACACCTCTGGGCCCAACAATATCACCCCCTATACCAACACCTCTGTGCCCAACAATATCACCTCCTATACCAACACCTCTGGGCCCAACAATATCACCTCCTATACCAACACCTCTGTGCCCAACAATATCACCCCCTATACCAACACCTCTGTGCCCAACAATATATCACCCCCTATACCAACACCTCTGTGCCCAACAATATATCACCCCCTATACCAACACCTCTGTGCCCAACAATATATCACCCCCTATACCAACACCTCTGTACCCAACAATATATCACCCCCTATACCAACACCTCTGTACCCAACAATATATCACCCCCTATACCAACACCTCTGTACCCAACAATATATCACCCCCTATACCAACACCTCTGTGCCCAACAATATATCACCCCCTATACCAACACCTCTGTGCCCAACAATATCACCTGTTCTATCCATGAACAATATCACCAATTTGTCTTCTATCTATCTTTAAGGTTAATGTATACATGCTAAAATCTATGCTCCGTTGTACAACGGTGTTGTGCGTCAAATATCAGACGTAGAACTCACAACGTTTGGTTATTTCCTTTTGCGTGACAACAATGCATGTACAAAATATATAATCGGGCTTAAAATGGTTTCATTTCATCTGAAACCTTTGGTCTGACCTGGGCTTTGAGAGCCCTTTTTACAGTAGGGTTTTGAGACTACTGTAGGCTACGTATACCGCACTGTAGTGCGTATCACTATAACATAACATTTAGCCATTTAAAGAACAGGTTAATGACGGTGTCTGTGGACTGGTAAACCTATACCGAGCTAATCGCACCGCCTCTGATGATTCCATTTCAAAGCGTTCGCTGACAGGTGCTATTAATGGCCGAGGGCTGACAACAAGCTATCATCCCTTTTAGAAATGGGAAAAGACAACTCATTTAGAATTATAAACCCGTTTTTTTTTCCCGTGTGTCACTCCTATTGATTTTCTTCTCTTTTTGTGTGTGTGTCCCCTTCTCTCATAGTTTATGTCTGGCTATAAAATATACTCCGGGAAAGGATTTATTGCCGCCAAAGGCCTGGCCTGCCAGCCAGGTCTGCCATTACCAACAGATGAAAGCCGGGGGAGGGTGGGGGGGTGCTGGGGAGGTGCTGCAGTGGTGCGGTATGGAATATTGTTTAAATACCGTAAAAAAGGGCCGTCTCATTTACCCAGCGAGGGCCTGGAGAGGCAAGCCGCCTGAGTATAATCCTGCCAGTAGCAGGTGGTGGCGTTGCTTTAATATCGGTGTAAAACAAAATTGCACGCCCCTGTTCTCAATCCGCTCTTTATAATCCCTAAATGAGACAATTGATTGCCTGTGGGCAAGAAAATGGCTTCGCCAGTTGTTGTTTAAAGTGGACCTGAAGAGAGGATGGTGGTAGCACTGGCACGACTGGCTTTTCTTTTTCTCTCTCTCTCTCTCTCTCCTCTCAGACTGGGGGCTGTCAGGAAGAGGGGAGGAGGAAACAGCCTTTCTTTTCTTCACTTCCGAATTACCTGCTGGGTCCGAGCTCTTTTATGCTCTTGTTGTGACAGGTAGATTTATAAGGCTTGAAATTTGTACAAATCAGTTGTCATTCAGCGGCAGCTGTCAATGTGTCAAGCTGTCAGGGCCCGCTGTGAGGGAGACGCCTGAGGGGGCTGAGCGAGGGGGCAAAACCGCCCAGAAAAAGAAAATGAGTTCAAACAGACCTGAGAAGCTTCCTCCATTCCACGCCGGGCCTCCCCTGCCCCTGCGGAGACGCCATCGATTTCTCTTGATGTTGAGCAACAGCGCCCCCACTTCGCCCCCCCCTCCTCCCCAAAAGAAAAAAAAAAGTAAAACGTCATGTGTGCTGCAGCTCAACCCAGCTGGGCTGCGACACGCCTGCCGCCTGCTGAGCCGATCGCCTCAAATCTCAATGCTTCTCGTTGTCTTCTCCTAAATGGCTGGAAACGTGTAATCTCTCCGTCGAGGGAGAGAACGCCGCTCGGAGAATGTCGCTTGCTAACGTGCGTGCGTGGCGGCGGCAGCCGTCGGGGCGCTTTTCATGTGCCACATGTGAACGGCTCAAATGGAAAGCTCTCCCGAGGACGCTGACAAGCGTATTTTCTTTTAGAAAGATTGTTTATTTTTATTACATTTTTTTTTGTCGTGTTGATTGTTGTCTTGTTTACGCATCGTCCTCCGGCCCTCGGCTCAGCGTGCGGCCTTACGTGTGTGTGTGTGTGTGTGTGTGTGTGTGTGTGTGTGTGTGTGTGTGTGTGTGTTGTGTGTTGTGTGTTGTGTGTGTGTGTGTGTGTGTGTGTGTGTGTGATTGGCATGCCTGCTGGGACCGGTGATGGGCGTGACAGCACCGTTCAGTCAGAGGACCCGGGGGGGTGACACGTTGCACCCTTCTCCATCCTCGGTACCCATGCAGCCGTCACAGGGAGACGCGGGGGAGAGAGACAGGTGCCGCAAACGAGCGCGAGGTGTGCCGAGACGAAAGACAACAGCTGACAGAGACGCTGTGCCGTGCCGCGGCGAGATGCGGCTCGACACAAATATGCTCATATTCCTCGCGCTCGCGCGCACACGCCGTTGGGAAGGCGTTTATCTGTGCTGTTTATCTGCGCTGCTTGTCAGCAAAAACAGGGTTATTATTGATAACGAGTCATAAGCAATACCATTCTCTGATTTATGTCATGGGAAGCTGGTAGCTGCAGCGCCTTCTCTCAGATGTCAAGTATTATAGTTTTAGAACCTCTTATGATGCATTTGGATAGACGGGTATGCCTCTCTTGAGTCCTTAAAGTCAGCTGGTAATCATCTCTACAAAACGTAGAAACCATCCATCCATCCATCCATCTTCAACCGCTTATCCGTAGTTGGGTCACGGGGCAACAGCTCCACCAGAGAGCTCCAGACTTGCCTCTCCACAGCAACATTAGTCCCAGAAACGAGAAGAATGTTATTGTCTGGTATGTAGGCTATGCTGTAACTAGCTTCAGTAGTTATGAACATGCTGTTAACCAATTAATTTGTCATGGTTTGGTAACAGATTTAGTTGACACTTCAATTAGTTTAAGATACCCATGTCTTGTATTAATTTAGTTCTTCCTCCCGTTCAGTGCATTTATCTAAAATCTTACCTAACACAGGGCATAATTCTGCTGTTGCTCTTGAGCCAATATTTGCTAGTCTAGCACCTTTTTTTTTTACCCGAAAATATTGTATATTTTGGAAATGTTGTTTGTGTTATGAGTACATCCACACAGAACATGAATATCAAGAGCGAATACAAGTGACACAATAGTAGCAGCGAATAAAAGCATCAACATGTATGAATGAGGCATGAAATATATGAATAGTTTGATGTGAAATGTTTGCGGACACGTTTTCGGATCATTTATTCGCCGTACATAGCTCATTGACCGGAGTCCCCCAGGAGTCTGTACTGGGTCCCCTCCACTACACCAAATATCATTGCCGAAAATAGCAGATCTACAAGCTCACAGTGCATCGGGTTGTGGCGCAGTGTTGGCTTGTAAGATTGGCTATTTTCACCAATGTCTCTCGCCCGCCCCCAGAATAGGGCCCCCAGAATAGGGCCCCCAGAATAGGGCCCCCAGAATAGCGCTATAGGTTTCAGGTGCTTAATGACGTTGGTGTGTGTGCATGTGTTTTTAGTTATTTTTGTAGGTGTGAAACGGTACATGATGTTGATATTCAGGGTTTTGTCACCTTGGCCCCGCCGTTTAATGACAACGGTGTGTAAATCCTCCCCCAGCGGAGAACGGAGGCGTTTATATCCAGGTGTGTCAGCCAAGCTCCGTTTTCACACCCTTCTTCCCCGTGTTTGTTATGTATCGGAGCCAAGTTGCCGGTGGTGGTGCCCCTCTCTTGCATGTGATATAGACCGAGGATGACATAATGACCACTGCAGTGCTCTCCGCCGGAGCTGTGGTGCTTTGCTAATGCAGCTCGGAGGCTAACGGAGACGGAACACGATAGGGACTGTTTTGGATTCCGCTTGAGAACGCACTAATTTGAAGGATGAGGTCTCAATTTCTTTACATAGCTTTCCACGCTCTGATACCACTAACCCTGGCCGCAGTCCAAATATCCACCCAAACACGCGTGCATGTGCGCACGCACATGCATGCACGCGCGCACGCGCACACACACACATCTGGACTGCATGGCTACACTGTAATTAGCCTGATGGGTTTTTGGGGGGGGATCTTGCTAACTGATTTATCATCTCCACCTGGCAAAGTAGGGCCCCCGGAAGAAAAGGTTTCAGGGGACAGTATTTGGAAGGTGACACTCGACCAAGCAACAGTGAGGCACCAAGGGGTGAAATATTAATCAAAGATTTCCATGCAGCTATTAACAGCTGCCGGCCTTGGCCTGTGTGTGTGTGTACTATCATGTGTGAATCTGTGTGTCTGTTCTTCCGTGTGTTCTTCCGTGTGTGTGTGTGCGCTGTGTGCACGCATGTGTGGGTGTGTGTGTGCCAGTGAGCAGCGAGTTGGTCCACAGAGACAGGGGTGAGACGTGACTGAGTGTGTCTTGTAAAAGCGCAGCTGTCCAGTACATGACAGCTACAGCATTACGGGGGCCATTATGGGGTGTAGAACATTTCTAGGGAAATGGCTTGAAAAATGACAACTCTGCCGCCTGTGCAATATTAATTGCAACACAATCACCATAAATAAGTCAGAAAGCCTAAAGAGTGGAACAAAGCAGAGCCGTGCTGTTTATTCATTGATCATACAGAAGAGAACACAACAACATATGCATCGAGTCCCCCCCCCCCCCCCCTCCCCCCTCACTCATTTGCTACTAATGAGAATTTATGGGTTATTTTATGTGTACTTGGTGCCACAATATTTGCATTGTTTTCCACGGATTATCGTGTGTGTGTGTGTGTGTGTGTGTGTGTGTGTGTGTGTGTGTGTGTGTGTGTGTGTGTGTGTGTGTGTGTGTGTGTGTGTGTGTGTGTGTGTGTGTGTGTGTGTGTGTGTGTGTGTGTGTGTGTGTGTGTGTGTGTGTGTGTGTGTGAGTGAAGTCACTTTAGCGGATTCATGTAACTCATTACATGTGTTGTCTTGGAAGTCAATGGCTTTGACGCTGCTGCTGTTGTTGCGAAGTGAACCTTTTGTCCTCATTAACCCCTCTGTGACTTTAACTTGTTAAACGTGAGACATTTGTACTTCAAAGGGGCCCTTCTTTGGTTTGCAAATACGACCCCAGAGGCATTTCTAAACTTCTATTCAGGTGCAAATTAACAGTTGTTTGTTGGGAAGCTGCAGGGCACATGGGCTATGCAAACTGTTGGCGTAATGGGTAACTGACACGTTCCTCTGTTCAAGGGTCATGTGGAAAATGTTGCATGTTTCTTTTTGCTGCCATAACCCAATATATATATAAAAGAAAATCTCAAATGACTAACAGTTCATGCTTTGTCAAATTCATTACCGTATGTTGGCCAAACTGTCCCTGAAGTCTGATATTATTTAATTCATAATCACCACCAGTACCTTCTCATGCTATTGGGTCTCTGATATTAATCTATTGTATTGTTGCTGTCGTGGGGGTGGGGGGGGGGGCCTCTTCATCTCCATATTCTAACTTTGTTTGTTCCGTATATTAGTAAATTAACGCCCTACTTGATCATACTACAGCGTCACACAAAAGCATCAAAAGTAGCAGATCCACAAGCACAAAGTAGATCTACTTTTGCTGTTTTTTATTCCTGAAAAGTTATATTTTGGACATATGAAGTTTCCATCTGACAGAGACGAGACCAACCAATGGTAGGCCACTGTATATATTTGCATTTTTTTTAAAAACAAGACCATAGTTTTGGCTTCAATGTGTGATTGAAAAGACTTTCAGACAGTTAGCTAAATTATGTATCCGTTTCGCTGGCTCGAATCCCACTGTATAATAGCCTACATCTTAAAATGTCAATATTGTAAAATATTGAACGCTGTATTTGGCACATGGTAGCGCGAGCTGCGCTGTGATTGGTCTGTATGCACGTGGCGGCCTGAGCTGCGCTCTGATTGGTGCTGTACGCACATGACATCGTGAGCTGCGGTGTGATTGGTCAACTTTTGTGGCGACAGAATAAAGACCAACCCTCTTCTAGAAGCCTGGCCCCCTTTGCGCCATGCAAGTGAAGACATTTCACTTTCATGAATATGCAGAGAAACGTAATACATGTTGTGGTAATTTGCAGCTCTGTGCAATGTTTATTCTTTGTAAAACCTCAAAGAACTGCAAAGTTAGAATTTCGCCATTTCAGTATTACGTTACAGTCTCATAGTTTTCATGTCCTTTGCTAGCTTTTGTTCAATTCGGTAAGCGGCGTGTGTCAGTTAATATAGGAAATTAATTCCTCCCCCCACCCCAAGTAAATCAGGCATGTAAACCCAAAAACCTGAACACAATAACTAATTAGGTATCAAAAGGGCTAGAATCCATAATGGGCCTCCTTCACTCCAAACACACGCTATAATTGGCCATAAATAAGCCCTTGCTGTTTTTGTGTGAGTTATAAACAGCTGAATGCTTCAATTAAGCAAGAAATACACCAGCACCGTGTTAAAAGGCGAGGGTGCTCGGGAGCCGCTGACATATGGATATGATCTGTACACCCCCCAACACCCCCCATCCCTCGCTCCAATTCAGGCCTTTTGCGTGAGAAGGGGAGATAATTTCTCTCTTCTTTTATTTTTTTTGCCTGTTGTAACATTATAGTGACTCATAAATAAATGGTTACCCGTTCGGTACTAAAAAAAAGTTTTCATTAAAGACGCCTGAGTTTTGTTATTGACACCACGGGCTGCCTATGCAGGGAAACACAGTAAAATTTATCAGTGCACTTTTCCTCACCTAATAAATCATCTGAACAGGGCGGACCATATGGCAGATAAGACCTTGGAAATGTGGCTTCGGCATGCGAAGAGTCAAGTTGCCTGAAATCAGGAACGATCACTGAGACTGCCCCCACCCCCTCCCTCCCTCCCTACCTCCCTTCTTCCTTTCTTTCTCTCTCTCGCAGAATATCGTGCAGTTATTTTACACGCCATTTTCTTGTTCACCTTATCACCTCGTGTCACTTGTTTTTTTTCCTTTTTTTCTGACTTTCCCCCAAGAAGAAAGAGAGAAGCAATTCCTGCGAGAGTAGATAACTCTCTCTCTCTCTCTCTCTCTCTCTCTCTCCTCCTCCCCTGCCTGCCTGCTCCCTCTCCTCCCCCTCCCCTCCTCCCCTCCCTCTGCCTCTGAGAGGGTCCTGGGAGGTGCACAGACTGATGGGAGAGGATGATATATGTAGCGTCTGTGTCCCGGCTCTCCTCTGCCCCTCTGTCATTAATCATAGCCATTAGCTTTTCTCACTGCAGCCTTGTCTGTGCCGTTGCTGCTGCTGCTGCTATGAAAAGGCAGCCCTTTCCCTCATATCCCACACCCAGAGAGGTGGCTAATACTTCTGCCTCACTGTCAGTGCCGACGCGCTTTTCCTCCCCGACGCACAAGAAAGAGACAGCTATTGTAATGTAGAAAATGGATATTAGACGACGACGACGACGAAACCGGCGATCCCTCTGTAAGCGGGACAGGGAAATATACGGGGGCTGTTATTGAGTGGCTGTAAGGCGGAATTGATCGGCAATATTGATTTTTTCCGATACACTTTCTCTCTCTCTCTCTCTGCTCGATGTTGTTTTGTGGACATATCATAGCTGTCGGGCAGAAACCTTCTATGTCCAAAACCTTGTGCTCCAATGAATCCAATGTAGTTATTTTGTCACAAGCTCTAGTTGATACATTTCATTGGTTCTAATTAAATATTTATAAAGCCCACATCCAGACACCACTTTAAGCACAGCATCCCTATTTTTTGGAAGATTAAAAAACTATAGTTGACACATTGTACAGTAGCTGATGATACTGTATTGTAGCCGATCTACAATCTCTCGGCACATGCTGGCCCACGCTTTATGACCTTGTAGATCAGCTATTTTAGCTACATATTGATTCGAATCCTGAAAAGTAACAGTTTTGGACACATGAGGTTTCATAGACAATTTTGTCCCTCATTATTTTTCCATAATATGAACATTCAACTACACTTTGACTAAACGATATAAAGCCAACAAAAACGATATAAAGCCAACAAAACGTGTGTGTGTGTGTGTGTGTGTGTGTGTGTGTGCGTATGTGTGTGTGTGCGTGTGCGTGCATGCACACATGCGTGCGTGCCTCTCTTGGTCGTGTTCGGTTCCGTGCTGGACCGTTCCATGGAACTGGGCTGTGCGTGAGGCGGTCCTAGGAAGCCGGCCTGGACTGCCATTGTGTGAGTTAATGAGAATAAACAGCCGGCCGCTGTGGTGACCATCTCTCTGTAATAGAGATGTATGGCCATTGGCCCCCACACTCCCCAGTCCTCCAATCCCCAAACTCAGCCTGACAGTCATACTAAAGCCTCATCAGTCTGCACCTACTCACACCACGCACACATACACACAAGCCCAAGTGTTGCCAAGTCTGATTATTCTAAGCAGGCTTGTTTCTAAAGTGTAGTAGTCGCTTATTTGGGCTTCCTCCCTAAATGTTGTGTGTGTGTGTGTGTGTGTGTGTGTGTGTGTGTGTGTGTGTGTGTGTGTGTGTGTGTGTGTGTGTGTGTGTGTGTGTGTGTGTGTGTGTGTGTGTGTGTGTGTGTGTGTGTGTGTGTGTGTGTGTGTGTGTGTGTGTGTGTGTGTGTGTGTCCTATAGTCGCGGGCTTGTTTTCTTAGACTTATCTGCTGTTTCTCTTGCAAAATCTGGCAACGCTGGCACACACTTGTGCCTCATCATACAACAACACACACACACACACACAGAAACACACACGCCCTCATGTGTTGTGCACAACCTGATACTTGCACGCATGCTTGCATGCACATACAGTAAGCAATCTATCACAAACAGTAGTACAATCTCTCTCACACACACACACACACACACACACACACACACACACACACACACACACACACACACACACACACACAGCTTGTGCCCCGTGCAACACACTATGCCCCGCGCATTTAAAGACAGAACCCTCTGTGTTTCTTTCCTCCTCATTTCTCTAACTGCATCATCCATACTGTACCTAATGAAATGATTGCAAGCAGTTATTGCTGACTTATTACCAAGACACACAGCTTTATCATAGTAGCCGCATTGATTTAGTGGACTGTGTCCCTGAGAAAACTCCAGGGATATTTCATTTGCCTTGGCTGCCTCGCCATAATAATGAGAGCCATCCAAGTATGCATTATGCATAGATGGAACCATAGATAATTCAAACGGGAGGAACACATGCATTACCACCACCACCACCACCAACCAAGTCTCATACAGTCTATTATATTAGCTTGTATATTGTTGTTTATTTTGCACAGCACCAGAGCATCCCATTACGCTGAAATGATAAGAACCAACAGTTCAGCCGGCTGCACGTAACAAATTTGTGTCACATAGTTTTCGGCTTTGATAAATCCTGTGTACACCTTATTCAGCAGGTATTTGTGCTTCCTCTCATTTGACGGTGTTTTGTCCTCACAGAGAGAGAGCGAGAGAGAGAGAGAGAGAGAGAGAGAGACTGCAGCTCTACACAATGCCCCCCCCCCCCACAGGGTTTGTGGAGTGAGATAAGCGTTTGTCTTCTTCCACACCACAAAGTGGCTCCTGTTAAGCTCCGTACCTGGAAGATGACTGATTTTGACAACGCAATTTACATCTCTGTGTATAAAACAATCTCACGCGGCAGCCACCGATTTACGCCGGATTAAACTGTTTGTCTCAGTCACGGACGGGGGCCGACCGCGCCATCTATCAGGGGCCCTCTCTCCCTTGTACGTTTTTCCAATACACCGCAGTCCCACTCTGCTGTCCCCTGAGAACGTAAAATTGATCCAGAATACCAGTGTGTGTGGAACTCAACCCCCACCAACCCACCCTCACACTTTTTTTTTTTCTTTTTTAAATTGCTACAACAACGACGCTGGGCCTACAATGACTGAATCATGCAGATGTCAGTAATTTCAATAAAACTGATATGGTAGTAATGAAAACATCTGACTGAGCGGGAGGGGGGGCGACGGCGACGGCTTGCGGGATTTATGGCTGCATTAGCGGGAAAAGGGCTGAGGTGACAGTTTTGTGGCGTTGCCTTGGTACTCGGCTGTTCCACACGCATTAAGGGCCCCAGATCAATTAGCGTCCGACGCCGTTAGCCGCGCCACCGACGGCGCTTTTTACGGCGACATGAAAAATGCATGGGTCTCGGGGAGAGATTTTGGAGCCATTAGCTGTCCACGCACACTGTTTTCATGGGAGTGTGCACTTCATGGCGATGATGTACGACTCGGTGCGAGACAGAAGCCACGGCCAAAGACTAGCTTTATAGTCACGGAGGCACCTCTCACATCCTTTTTATTTATCCCGCGCTGACGTTCACCCCGGTTTCTCTGCCGTAAGCGAACGCCTCTCGTCTTTTGACAAATGGTTCATTTAGCGCGACGAGGCGCAAAAAAAAGAAAAGAAGATTGTTCTTCCACAACTGTATAAGGCAGACGTGTACATCCATATTGTATGGGGGCATGCCACGCACCCACATGTAACTAACGGTACATAACAACAATGATATGTCCTTATATATGCATCTGAGTTGATGTCAGATCTGCTCTGGGCAATTTGTCCGCCCTTTTAGCCTTCGGACACGGTGTATGAGCTGCCTTTGTCCGTCCGTTAATGTAGTGCCTGATGGCCGCCAGGATGTCGTAGCGTCTCTGAGAGCTGCCTCTCTCTTGTTCCCTCAGGTGAGTCGTGGCAGCCTCTCTGCTCCATATGCCATATGTCTAATTCTAATTAAATGAACATTAAGACCTCTCTGTCTCTCTCGCTCTCTCTCCATTCTCCCTCTCCCCATCTCTCGCTCTCTCCCTCTCTCGCTCTCTCTCTCTCTCTCTCTCTCTCTCTCTCTCTCCACGACACTATCAGAGCTGGGAGAGCTCTTTAATGTTAAAGTAATGAGTGTGAGAGCTCACTGAGAGGAGGAGGGAGGGAGGAAGGAGTCGGAGCAGAGAGACAGCGGCGCGTTGATAGTGCGCTCGCGGTAGTATCTCCTCTCCTCTCTCTCTCGGCGGCCGCGACGGCGGCGGCCGACACGTTGGATTTGCATAACCTGCTAAAGCGCTATCAGAGGGCCCTGCAATTGATTGAATTTCACCTCGGTAGAAGTGCTAATTAATAACGCCGCGGATGTGACAGGCCTTTATTATGTGCGTGGGACGGGAGATGATGTCTGCATTAGCAGGGTCTCTGGGAGGCGTAGTGCTGTGTGGAGGAGAATATAGAGTGATGAATTAGAAGCTTGACTTCATGGCTCTATCAACATATCATTAAAAGACCATTGATGGCTTCACACACACTGCAGGGACGGGCCCGTAACAGTGTACTGGTACAATAACATTGAGTCAGCAGCTTATGTCATCTGTGGTGTAAATTCACTGTCTATATGCTATGGATACCGGACACTGATAACTGGACACAGTATATACTTTCTTGTATGACGAATAGCGTTGCATTTTGAGGGGACTAGCCAGCTTTGAGGGTTTGTGTAAACATAAAACATTGTCCTAACACAAACATTGAATGCCATTGAAAATGAATGGCCTGCCGGACGGTCAACCGTCGGGGCACCTATAGGCTGCTGAGCCAGCCTGACGGCGTGCCGCGGATTCGACTCCCGATCCCGACGGCCTTTGCCGCGTGTCTTGCCCCCCCCTTCTCTCTCCCCAGTTCCTGTCAGATTACTTTCAACTTATCAATAAAGGCAGAAAAAGCCAAACAATCTTAAAATGAATGGCCAGCTTTGAGTGTTTGTCTAAACGCAAACATTGAAGACGAAGGTGAGGACGCAAATTTGTGATTGGCCGGAATGACATGATGTATGATGATGAAGAGCGCCCCTCACTTCGCACGGGTGCGATTTTCGACATTTGATTGATCTTTTTCAGCTACAACGCAGTGGACATTGGACAACCTATAGGTACAGTAGGCGCATATCCATGCATGCATCCGTGCACGATGTACAGTATGCATGTGTGCGTATGTGGTGAGAGACAAGGATGGATAGTGCTGTACTGTATGTGGAGAGGGCTTCACACTCAGACAGAAATGGAGAAGGATGTGTGGTCATACTGTACACGCACGGCAACGACGCGTGTACGCGGCCCGTCGCTGCCAGCTGCATTGACTTAATGTCCCTCTCCTCTCAGCTGTCCCCGTCCTCTTGGCCTTCCCTCTGTTTTACTGCCAAATTAGCACGCGGTAATTGCCAATTATGTTGATCCTTTTATGATGTGGACTTGTGACTGGAGGGAGTGGACGGAAATGGAGCATATTTCACCAGCCACCAGATGGCTTTGGGGACACTCCGGGGTTTTTAAGGTCCCCCCTTCACTCTGGAGCCAACTGGAAATCAAGACGAGGAATAACAACAGTGTGAGGACGGAGTGGGGAGGGGGATGACGGAGTGGGGGGGGGGGTTTGTGTCATGAGGGGGCAAAGGGTTGCCGGGGACAACGGAGGGGCTCTACATGAGGAAATGTTTGGGAGTGAGCCGCTGAATTGGAGTTGAATAAGTGATGGAGAGCAGCCCGCTTGGCCTTTAATTGCGGCAAGGCCCTTTTCTTATGAGAAGACCGTGTCCTCCACGGGACACAGGGTTGGCAAGATCACTCCCAGAGCCCCGACCGATGCCAGAGGTTTGGGAGTCCGATGCCGATCCCCAGTTTTGGAGAGTCCTAGACCACCAGTTTGCATGTTTGCAGTTTGCAAGTACTTTCACACTTTGTGAAAAATTGGAATATGTTATAATCAATTCACCTTTAGCTAAGCCCCTTCCTCTCCCACTTAGACACTCCCACTTGGACACTTTCCAGCCGGGCTCATTCATTCCAATGTAAATATCATGGATTTTACATATATACTGGTTTATTTTTGGAACCAGACCTTCAAAATCTCTTCCAAATCCGCCAACAAGGCCTGCCGTATGCACTGGAAAAATATGTGCGTGACATTTCTATTTTAAAACAATGTTTTATCATATAGAAAAACTATTGTTCTGCTTAGCTGTGATTGGACCATAGCAGTTTGGGGAGGGGCTTAGCTATAGGTCAATTAAGAAAAACAAACAAAAAAACACCACTTGCATGCAAACAAACAAAACCGTTATAGATAACATGACTCAGCCATAACCATATAAGGAGTTAACAAAGCAGCAGCTACGCCCAAATATGTGTGTTGGCTAACTTCAATGTGTCGCCATGGCATCAGGTGCAAAAAGTTAGCTCCATAATATGCATGGGCACAAAGTACAGGGATCTCCATATATGGAGATAAAAGGGTCAAGGGCTGACGGAGACAGAGATCTCCATAATGGGCTGTTACGTCATGTGCAACACCCAAACTGTAGATGTGACGGCCGTGTAGCGGCCCGAACCTCTAGTGTTCAAAAATAGCCGATCTACAAGCTTATACAAGGCATCGTATTGTACTGTAGATTTGCTATTAACTCATCAAGAGTTTATTATAAATTAGGGACGACAGGTTCAAAAGTGGTTAAAAATCGTGACGCATCGACCGCATAATTGTCGATGCCGGATATACAGTATATCGGCCACAACTGACAGCATATATCGTTCTGGCTCTGATCACTTCATGATCCTTTCTTCTCCCCCTCCAAACCCCCTTTTTTCTATTTAATATGGGAATGTGTGCAGAAACATCATCCGAGCCATGTGACGGAACGGACCGCAACATCCTCCATCAACGCTGTTGCCATGTCTCCGCTTGTTTACATTCTGAGAACTAAGTATCTCTATTCATAATAAAATGGTAATGGCGGACAGAACATTGGCAGTGCCCCGTTTGGAAAGGGAGATGTCCCATAGTAAAAAAAAAGATTTCTTTTTATGAGTCATGTTCTGCTGGATTATTATTTTTATTGATTTTCTTGGGGGTTTGTTTTATTTTTTTTGCTGCACTTCTGTGAATGAGGTATATGGCACATGGAAAAGTTCTTCTAGGAATATTTCCAAGGGATTGTTCACCTTGGCTGTAACGCTAACCTTATAGCCTGGACATTAACAATGCAAAAACACACAGACACACCAAGACTCAAACTGCTTGAGCATTTAAATTCCTGCATTGTTGCCAGCAGCAGCAACAGAAACAACTCCACTATGTGTAAATGACCACTGCTACTCAGGGACTATCCTATTTCCAGGATAACTTATTGGATTAAGAGGCTACACTGTAAAGAGATTGAAGATGACATGCGGAGGATTCAAGCCCAGATTTGACTGAGATACTGTACTGTACGTCTGACCCCGGGATAAGTTTTGTTTCATTACAGTGCTTATACAGTATAACCCATTTTGGGCGGGAACCCCTTTTGGTGTTTTAAGCATTATGTTGTACTTATACAAAAAATAGCAGATCTACAAGCTCATAGCGCAGCACCGAGTGCCGTGCTACGAGCTTGTAGGTCTGCTATTTTTGAAAAATCGTGAAAATGTGGCTATATTCTTCCAGAGCGAACATTTTTTACTCAAATCTTTGCTTCTGGGGGGGCCGTCCCTGGAACAACATATTTTCAGATGGGGGTCGGCGGCCAAATGCATATCTTTTTGCGGTTCCTTGACATGAAAATGTTTGAGAACGACTGTCAGGATTTAGAAGGCATTCGGTCCTCAGGTCTAAATAGGATAATATGACCGTACAGTTTACACTGTGATGAATGGCATTTGTTTATCATCAGGGAGCGGGACCCGTATCGCAATAAAAAGACTAGACCCATGCACGCTGCTGTCAGAACGATATTCTCCAATAAGTACATTACGGTTGTAAAATAAAGACTCAATAAAAATCTCCCATTTTATGTCTTTTTATTAAGGGAGTATATGAAATGATACGTTGTGTGTGTGTGTGTGTGTGTGTGTGGGGGGGGAGATAGATGAGAGTATTGTTTGGATTAAAAAAAATGGCAATAAATAGTTTTACTACTTATTCAAGCATGCTAGTATAGTGCAGTGGACGCTTTCACGTCCACCGGTGTTCAATGCTTATTGCTTTAAATTGGCCCTCCTAAATCACACATGGCCGTTTGTATGGGACGCCGGAGACTTGTGCACATGTTAATGTAGCGCGCTCGGGGCCGAAATGCCCTTCATCATTTCAACGAAACAGGGAAATGCCTGTGGGTAATGAGACTGACTGCAATTGAGGATAACTTATGGAAGTAATATTCCATATCTGCACGCACCCAGGTCTCCGCAGGACGCCATAAACACACACATGGGTGTGTTTCCCCCAAACATCGTGCCGCCGTGTAGCATTATTTCCATGTCTGTCTTCATGCTAGTGCAGTAATTGTAGGGGTGGGCGGGTGATGAATTGCATGTGATACGTCGAAGCGGATCCTCGGGAGGATTTCTTTCCCCACTACTCCCTCCTTCCCTCCCCCAGTTCGGCGCGATGTAAAGCCATTCTCCTTTGGTCTGTTGTTGGGGTGCCACACGCATTAAGCACAGCCCTCTGATCTGGATCCAGGTTTGTGGAGCGATGATCTGAAATGAGACGTTAAAGATGGCCGGGCGAAGGAGGAGCAGAGAGAGAGCGTTGTGTCTCGCTGTCTTCGTGCGACCGCGCGGCATGCAGCGAGACGATCTAAAAAAATCGTGCTCCGTGTAGTGTAGACGGGCTGTTTCTTGGCACGCGGCGACCACGTCGTACGACTAAAGTATATAAATCAAGGCTTAATGCCTTCGGGTATCATATTGAACTCAAGTCCTGGCGGGAGGAGGAGGAGGAGGAGGACCTCCCAGAGAGTCATTTGTCTAAATGAGCATTAGTCATTATTATTCGAAAAAGCTCCGATCTCTCTCCTCCTAAAGGTTTCAGACCTTATTGGAGCCCATGGATCTCCCAACAAATAGGTTGGCCTGTGACAGAAATGAGGTGTAAGCATTCAATATTCCCCCCCCCTCGACACGACGACCACCCGCCCCCCCGTCCACCCCTCTCTCTCCTCCCCTCGACTTCACCCTCCCCTTTTCTCTCTCTCTCTCTCAGTGCAATTCAAAGCCATGCATAATGCGCCGGTCTGCAATCTGATAAGTGTTCTGCACTGTTCTATACATCACACAAGAGAGAGAGAGAGAGAGAGAGGGACGGAAAAAGAGAGAGTGAGAGAAACTGTTCTATGAAAGCACAAGAGACCCTGTGCGTGTGTGTGTGTGTGTGAGTGTGAGAGAGAGAGGAGAGCAGAGCAAGGGGGAAGCTTGGTTGGGATTGAACTGGTGCTGTCTGAAGTTGATTAATCGGCCTGTGAGGGTGAGAGACTCCCGGGCCAGGCAGCGGGGTCCATCCCCGTGGCATGTGATGCTGATTGGCTTTGTCCTGTGCGTCTGCGCTGGAGGAGCGGACATTAAGATTAAGTGATGCTGTCGTGTCGGGGAGCACTGCACTGCATCATTCTGGGAAGAGACAGCTGTGCTGCTTAATCCTTCATCACCAGGGGAGAGCTGCCAGGGCCCCGATATACAGCCAAAGATAACCCTCCATAACTTCTGCTAAAGATCAGGAAACTTTGAATTCGCATCCATCTGCTTGGCTCAACCCCTCCCTCCCCACCCACCTCCACCACCACCATCACCACCAACCTCTCTCTCTCTCTCTCTCTCTCTCTCTCTCTCTCTCTCTCTCTCTCTCTCTCTCTCTCTCACTCTCTCTCTCTAGAAATGAGCAAGATTCGCTAAGAACACAAAATAAAGGAAGGGGAGGAGGAGGAGGAGAGGTGGAGGAGGAGGAGGAGTAGGGGAAAGTGAAAGATGGCTGTAGGGAGTAATCTAAGACCAGTAGTGAGCCTGTGCTGTGTATGGATAACCTCTGGCACCAAGGAGGGGGGGGGGCTGCCTTTTGTCTTTGTGAGTGATGTGATGGATGCACTGTGCCATGAATGAATCGCATTTTAAATGTGATACGATTACCATACGTTTGTGACTAATTATTGATTCTTTTTTTGGGGGGGGGTGTTTACATGTGGTTACACATGCCATGATTCGCTGCCAACAACTGAGCACGCTTTAGAAACCTTATACTTAATTGAGCGGCGTCTTCCAGGCCTCTATACTAGGGATGCTCCTGTTGTCGTTCGTTCTCAAACATTTTCATGTCAAGGACTCCCAAAATTATATTTAATTGACCACCGACCCCCACCGACCCCCATCTGAAAATATGTTGTTCCAGAGACCCCCCCCCCCCCCCCCCAGAATTGAGTTAAAAACGTTCGCTGTGAAAGAATATATATTCAAAGATTTGCGCGACATTTTAACGATAAAAAGCAGATCTACAAGCAGATCTACAAGCTCGTAGCGCGGCACTCGGTGCCGCACTATGAGCTTGTAGATCTGCTATTTTTCAATAGCTAAAGTATAACATAATGCCAGAATGGGTTAAAGATACTTTATTGTCACATCACATATTGATGGTTTATAAACAGGTGCAAAAGAAGTGGGTGAAATACGTTTTGGTGCAACTGCAAGCTCCCATCGTTCACGGAAAACAGCAGATCAACTTTTCTTTTTGCCAAATATTGGTGGAGTTTTCACAATACTGTCCAATTTGTGCACCCTGCATGTGCGGAATCTTCATTTTTGTCTACATAACATTCGGTCCTTATCTCTTCTCTTGGGACCTTGCGCCTGCTCTCAATGCTCTCTTCATCTGAAAATATCCAACCCACGTGATGTGATTCCCAACATAGATGCTTTTGACCCATTGAAGGCAAGGTGCTGCTGACCAGTGTTACAATACATAGGGCACTACTAGGCTAGCTAGCTAGAATGCTATAGTGTCTTTTGACTGTACTGTATCTGAGGCTGTAGTGTGTGCAGGATCCTGATGCAGCCTGCTATGGGTCTGGTCAATGAGTTAGGCTTGAGTTGATTACGTAGCATAGTGTCATTGTGCACGGGGGCGGGGCTCATAGATGTGCTTGCTATGTTGTGCAACTAAGTATAAATCAGGCCCTGCGCCAAATGCACGCACTGTGACCATTCAGTCAGAAGTGTATTTAAGACGTGATCTCTTGGAGATGTTAATATACTGTCTGTTTTAATGTATGCACTACTGTATTGGTAGTGCGCGTGTACAGTACAATGCAATGATCCATATTGCATTCCCCTCCTGTGGTGTATTTACAGTAAACAGCTGCATGTGTCTAAAAATGATGTGTCATTTTTGACTCTGCAAACCCACTTTTTGTATCAGTTAATTTATCAAACTAAAAGTAGTCATTGTTTGTCAAGTCACTGCCTCCTCCTAGTGCCTGCTGTAACTCTCGTACATTCAGCACCCCCCCCCCCCCCCCCCCACACCCCCCGGTTGCATGCACGTGCTGTGTGCATAGCATCTCCGTGATAAAAAAAGAAGGAAAAAAAAAAGGATTGTATTTGCTTCAGGTCTGCCGTAGAGAGAGAGAGAGAGAGAGAGAGAGAGAGAGAGGAAGCAAGCCGGTGTGTTGTTGTGAGAGCAGATAAATCCTGGGCGGAGGCCGGGCGGCTGACTGATTCCTCCTGTATGCAGCGATGGGTGGCGTCAGCAGGTTTCACACTGCTGGCCTTTGCATGTTTGCAGCTGGCTTGATGCAGCTGTCAGCCGGTGATTGATGAGTATCATCATTTAAAGTGTAAAAGAAAACGTCTCTGTGAAGGGAGACATGATGAACTGCTGCCTGCTGGCGCTCTCAGACACGCTCGACGCTTCCTTCCTCCCTCCCTCCCCCGTTCGTTCCCTTCTTCTCCTCTCCTCCTCTCTCCTTTCTACCTCGATGCTCCTTCCATGTCCTGTCCACCCCCCCCCCCCCCTTTCTCTCATTCCCTCCCTGTACTTCTTTCCTCATAACCTCCTATCTTTCTTTCTTTTTCTTTCCCTCCTCCTCCTCCTCCCTATCTGCGCGCGCCTCCCTTGCCGACTGTCTCCTCCACTTCCTGTGTATTTTCTCATCCTCGCCACGCTATCTCTTTTTCCCCGTCCCTCTACTGCCCCCACTGGTGCCCTTCTAGCGGCTCGTCTTGTGCTGCCCGCGTCCGTCCGTCCGTCCGGCCGGCCGCCCTTTAATCAATCTGTTTTCTCTATCACTCTCTTACGTCCTCTTCTTTTTCCTTGGACATTTTCTCTCTCTTACTCTCTCTCTCTCTCTCTCTCTCTCTCTCTCTATCCCCCCCCCTCAACCCCCCCCGCCCTCCTGCCTTTGATACCTGTCGGATCGTATGGAATGTCAGGATTCATACGAACCATGAGGACGAGATATATTTAGTCGCCGCCGCCTTTTCCTTTTTGCACACACACACACACACACACACACACACACACACACACACACACACACACACACACACACACACACACACACACACACACACACACACACGAAGCGCGATCCCTGACAGTGACATATTAGTTATGCTGTCTTTTGCAATCTGATATCTTTAAATTTGCCACCTTGTTAAGTTTTGATTAATGCGATTCCATTTCGGCAAAGTAATTGGCTTGGTCCTGTTGTGGGCGATATACACCAGGCGCTGGAGGAGAGAGCGGGGGAACAAACCCCTTGCAACATGGTAATGAGGCGACGAGTTTGTTCTGCGGACGGCGCAGGCTGAACTGACAGTTATTAATGATTGTTATGATAAACAGACGAGCGCAGATCAGGGGGATGAGCTGGGCCAGACTGACAGCTTTTTAAAAATAAACGCCATGTCGAGGAGAGAGCGAGAGAGAGAGAGAGAGAGAAAGTACTAACGAAGTAATACGGTGTTAGGAAAACAATCATGCAGGTTGTCACAAGGAAGAGGTGTAATTACAGAACTTACAGCATTCAGCTCTGGTGAGAGGAGCTGGGGCTTCTAATGGAGCCAGAGGAATACGTACTGACATGAGCCAAGCGCAATGATATACAACTTTAATTGGATCATCTTTTTACCCCCCCCCCCCCCCCATCTCTCTCTCTCTTTCTTTTCTCAGAGTACAATGGCGTTCTGTGCGTGCAGCTGTTATGATAGCTTTGGTCTCATCTGAAGACAAGTGACCCTGCATAAATGGGGATATCGCCGCTATCGGCCAGAAACCTCTTATCTCCATATTTTAACTTTTTTGTTTGTAAATTAACGCCCTACCCTGATCATATACGTCACGTAAAAGTATCAATAGCAGATCAGCAAGCTTGAGCCTGTTGATCTGCTGCTTTTGTCTTTTTTTCCCCTTCGTTTGTTTGAATCCTGTCCAACAGGTTTTCTTTTTTGGACATGCAAGGTTTCCAATCCGACAGAGACGATTACGATACAGCCCACGTTTTTGTTTGTGCGCTCTGTCTGTACATGGGCTACATTACTGTCCTTAGCCGTGCGTCTGCTGAATCTCAAGGCGCAGTAAATGTATATATAGTACGTTAAGGATCTGTAAACCCAGACTTCATTTAGCCTAGAGAGAGTTCTTATTTCCACGGCTTTATGCAGCGCAGCACTGTTTTTAATGGCTCTGAAACACACCTCCTGCTCCCCCCCCCACCCCCCCCCCCCCCCCCCCCAACTCTTCTTCTTTTTGGTTATGTTTCATAATATTCAGTTCCATTTGACTTTTAACTGTTTTCTTGTCATTTTTAATGTCACAAAGTAGGTCTCTAGTAAAAACAGAGTGTGGGAGTCAGTGTCAATAACCTCTCCTCCTGGGTTTTCATTCGTATGTCTCACAGTAAGAAGCATATGTTTTTGCTGCTCTAAGTCAACTAACTACAGCGATGGAAACCACAAGGGCTGCCTCTTCCTATTTGCCTTGGATGATCAAGTCTCCATGTATCCTGCTGCTTGCTGCGCAGGCTGTGTTCCGCAGGGCCAGTGGTCCAAGAAGTATGCTCCCACTTTATGTGTGTTTGTGCTTTGTTTTACATACTGTATAAGTGAAAGTAGGAAATGCCTGCGGATCAGAATTCTACTTGAGCGACAGTACAAAATGCAGTACCAAAGTAAAGGTACAAAAGTTACGTATATTATAATGATAATAATGTGATAATAATCCAAATCTACAAATAAACTTGTAGTCTATAACTAATGTTTTCAAATAAGTATAAAGTATAAGTATAAAGTATTGGAAAATGGACATGGAGACAGACAAAAATGAGTACAGTACGTGTGTGTGTGTGTGTGTGTGCGTGTGCGTATGTGTGTGTGCGCGTGCGTGCGCGCGGTGGGGGGGGGGCATGTTAAAGTTTGTCCGCTAGTCATGCCTGAACTTTGGGTGACATTTAACCTGTACCAGTGAATGGCTGTCATGAAACGCTCGGTTTCGGAATGTGACGATCAGATGACTTGGCCGACCTTTCCGTGAACTTTTGTCTGGTGTTGATTTAGCAAGGCAACGGAGATCAAAGCCATCCCCCCTCGGCTTTTGTCAGCGGGCCGCTGGCGCGTCGGGGCCCCGAGTGTGAACAAAACCAATCGTCTCCAACGCTCGCTGGACCAATGCCTAATTTATATACGCTGTGGTGATAACGGAGCTCTAGCCAAAAAGATCAGATCTGCAAGCTAACAGCGAGTCGCCAGCTTGTGGATCTGTTATTTTTTTTGGGTAGGTGACGCCCTCACATGAATTAAGCTTCACAGCGTGCTAACTGTGCAGAGGTTATACAGCTGAAAGAAAAAACAAACAACAAGACACTGCTTGGAATGTTTTATCGAGGTTTCAATCTATTAATCCATCATGTTTTTCTTTTCTCTTTTTCTTAAACAAACATTTTCTTCTCTCATCTTTAAGTAGGATAAAACTAGCTCATCGTTGGTAGCACCCCAGAGTCTTTTATTTGACTTTTATTGTTAACGTTCCAACTTTTGAATTCATCTTACCATAATTGCCTCGATGACACCAGAAGAACACATTGGCCAAAGACGGCATTAATCTCTAAATGTGTACGCTACTATTTCTCTTTTAAGGTTGATTACCTATGGAAATAACTCGGAATGGCCTCATGAATCAAATTACTAATTCAATGTCAGTGTGACCCCTCATTTAGGCCCCACTATCTATCTCTCGAGTATCTCTCTTAGTATCGGCGCCCTGGCGAAATTGTTGGGTCTGTGAATGGACTTTTGTATGGTGTTTATGGTGTTTTTACCAATGAAGTCAATATTCTATTTTCCCCTTTCCCATACGTGCCTGGTTCTGTCTGTGGAAATTGATTGTGGTTTGATGGTCGGAGAGGCAGTGGTGATTCAGTGCAATTTTCAAATAAACCGAAAAAAATAGAATTGTCATTCAGTAATGGTTTTAGTTGGCAGTAAGTGGGCCTGGTTGGAATTTCAGGCCCCTGTGCTATCCATTATCCCACTTTTCCAACGCCCTGTCATTGTTGACAGGTGGATTATAATTTTTCTATAGCAGAACAATTGAAATGACAGCAGTTTAACAAACTTGGAAGGGACAAAAGGAGACGCCGGGCTCCAACAGGAAGTGCGCTGCCAACATTTGTGTGCACTTTGTGTTAGGAAGTGAAAAGTCCTGCTTTCTGTCTTACTCTGGAATACGGGTTTTCCAAATTATCCAAATACGCTCTGAACAGGGCTGCTTTTGATAAATGAGTGGTTAAAACCGTTCCTACATGGATCTGCAAAACTTTGCGATGAAGCCTCACAACACTCTGGCCTAGAAACAAGAAACATACGCACGCGGACAAAAATACAGATTTATTCAAGTGGCTACACAGCAGAATCCTCCGTGTATTTATCCATTTGCAACTCAGAGAGGGTACAAATGGAGCCGAATGGGCCCGTTATGGTTCCATTTACCGCCGCGGGGTTAAACGAAGGCTGAGGGTTTTCTGGTGTGGCTTTCATCCCCCTCTAGACTCTTCCTATTTACCAGCAGCCTTCCAAACAGCTTCAGTGAATCATGCTATGTTGGCCAGCGGCCCGTTCTCAATGCTGCTTGCTGCTTGGCACTGTCATCGCCGCTCCTTTTCACGGTTCCCTTCCTTTTGTTTTTGAAGGCTGTGATTCCTTGGCCATATGGAGCCCATCCCTTTGTCTTTACTGTGGCGCTATCGCTTCCCAGAGGCCCCTGGCGGAGGCTGGGGCCGTTCTGTAGCGATGGTGGAGGAGCTGGGGCTACTTGGTGACTGTCAACGCGGATGGGTCCCCTCTGTGTCGGGTGACATGTGAAGCAGGGTAGCATACTGGAGGCATGATGTCAGAACTCACTTGCAATTAAACGTGAGACGACGCCGACACGGGGGCCTGCTCTGTCGTCGAGCAATCACGAAGAGATGGTAGTCCGTTATCTAATAACCGAATGACTGAATGAGTTATGGGCCCGTCCGTTAAAAGACGACCTCATATCGTATGGCCGTTGGTCTATGTCTGTATATAGGGTCTGCTTTACCAATTGTCAGAGATAAATTGACACTCTTTAATTGTGTACACCCGTGCGAACTGATCAGTGGAACTATACTTTTATTGTTGTTGTTACTGGGTATTATAGTTACATAGTGACTGTGTGTTATAATACTGTGTTATAGTGTGTGTGTGTGTGTGTGTGTGTGTGTGTGTGTGTGTGTGTGTGTGTGTGGTGCCTTGGAGCCAAGCACAGTTGTTGATTTAAGCAGCTGCAGGCAGCAGGGTCAAAGGTCCTACTACTCAGACATAGACATACTGATAGACACACACACACACACACACACACACGGCTGTGCATAGCAGACGGTGTGTGCCACCGCTCAAAAACTGTGGGAATCTGCGTGAGCAGATCCACAGGTAATGATGAGTAAAGAGTACGTGAAAGAGCGGGGAGGCAGCAGTGTGAGAATAATGTGGAGCGTTGTTGCAGAGTCTCTGGTCTCGTCCCAGCTGTAGGCTGTCTCACTGGGCCCTGCACGTTCACTCCCCGTCTCTCCTTGCGCGTCTCATCTCCTCCTCGCACGCCTTCCTGAGCAACCCCCGCGCACCGCGCTAACTTCCAGCAGCAGCAGCTACACCAGCCACCCGAACCCCCGCGCCTTCGTAATGACTTCAGTCAGAGTCATTATAGCTGTGCTATTCCACCGACACTGATTATTAGACAGAAGCTAATGCTGAAGACCTTTGTCAGCTATTATTTTAATAGAGCGATTAGTACGAGTCCTTGGTGACCATCATCATCATCGCTCATCGTAAACCTAATTGTGTTGCGAGCGCGCGCGCGCACATGCGAGCGACGCCGAAAACTATCGCCCGTCACTGTGCATTTTCCCAAGTACTCCATTGACTGTCTTGTCAGTTGTAGCACAGCCTATTTACGAAATACAACCGAAATCCTATCTGTTTTGCAAGTCCACAGGTTTTTTTTCCTTCTCTTCTCTCTTTTCTTATCTTGTTATAAGTTTCCCGTCCTGACAGTAATTAGGTTCAGCATCCTGCAGGATGGGGGAGTTGTAAGTCAGAAACGGATGACAGGAGAACAGTGGAGGCTTGGCTTTGCTCATTGGAGCAGCGTGACACCTGTCCGCCGGACTCTCCCGTGTGCCGCGTGAGGCTAATCCCCTCTGTAGAAGGCCTCGCACATGTCACATGACACAGGAGACCACAGGGAGCGAATAGAAGGAGGGTGTGAGAGGTGGTGGTGGTGGTGGTGGTGGTGGTGGTGCGGCGGCAGGAGCAAGGAGGAGAGGGGTGGAGGAGGGGCCTTTGAGTCATCTAATTACTTTCCAAGCACTTTTAAATTTCAAAAAGCAAAGCGTACATGATCAGACAAAACAACGAAATAAAAAAAATCTGTGTGATGGATTGCGGGTAAATCAGACCTGCCAACGCCTCAGCTGGGGTTTCTTATAAAAGTTGCTGGGGTGCTATTGCTATGGATGTGTGCTTGCTTGTAACCTAAGTGCACGCTGACGCATTCCCAGTGACTACATGCTATATTGTGAAGGGGTTGTGCGAGGTGAGTGGACGGCGGGGTAGTTAGTCCACGTGTTGATAGGTTTCTATTTGGGAGGAGATTGTTGGTGTGAACACCGTGATGCTGACAGATCTTATGAAGGCCCTGCATGGCCCGGGTCGTCTGAGGTTTCCTCAAAAGGGGCTTTACGTCAGTGTTTCTCCAATGGGGTCCGTCCGGAGTCCTTTGGGAAAGGACTTCAACAGAATGAGGAACGGTTTAACCACTTTAAAGTAAACCCTATTTCAAACATTTAAAAAAACATGCAATCTACAAGCTCACGAGTCACAACGCATCGCATTGTGACACGTTGTTGAGGTTCTAAATTGGCTATTTGTGACGTTTGTTTTTGCCTCTGACACCAGGTTGTTTCATTTTATCATATACTTTGACTGTAGAACGTAATCCAATGACTGATTGTACTGTATAAGAGTGACTATTCTCATCATAGATTTCTCTCTCCCTAATTACAGAACTCTGTACATCTCAACTAGGATTTCTCTCATGGGGGTCGCCGGCTATTCAAATGGAGACTTTGTGGCTTAATAAGTGTACATTTTGTGGTCCTCGACTTGCACATATTTGAGAACCACTGCTTTACATTAGCATAATTTGATGAATACATTAATAACACAGTATTGTATTGTACTGTTGAAAATGCACTAGGCCACACGCACACTGACTATACTGAATACTACTTGACTAATTAGATTTCTCGTCTGTTTCTCTCTCTCTCTTCATGTTCCCCGCCTCGCTGGATGGCCTCGCAACAACATCCAAACGCTGACTGGCATTTCCTCTAAAAACAATACCAGGTACGTCCATGTTTGTGTGCCAACTTTTTTTTATCTGCGAGCATCTCGCGGAAAAAACTTTAATATCTACGCCGCCACCGGCGTACCTTTTGATCCGCCTGTACATGCAATCCTTAAATGCATTGCTTAACCATCTGGTTGCCTTGTTTACCGTCGGCGGCGTCACAGCGCGCGTATTAATCATGCTTACACAAGTGTCTTAATTACTCCCTGTGTAGCTGCTCCGACGAGAACCCGGGAGATGACCTTTCTTTCCCCGTTCCTTTATGCCATTAATCATCCATAATCAACGCCGTCACAGTCAAGGAGAGGGCCACTCAGAGCTGCCCAACACACTGCGCACACACACACACACACACACACACACACGCATGTGCGCACGCTCACGGATCTTTATTAATGGCTCATGCGCAGATGTAACATATAGACACCCCCAAAAATAATTATAGTATACACACATAAACACACTAACTCATAACGCAGTCATTTTAATTGGATGCTCTCGTTTGGCTGGCAGAAAATGTGCTTGCCTGCGACGACGGTGTCTGTGATGATGTATCCATCTCCATGAAGGTCACTTTTCCATTAATATTCAGGGTGTACTCAATCGCCTGTCATTTTGATGTTCTCTTATATCCCACATGAAACCGGAGGAGGAGAGGAGAGAGAGCAATGCCCACGGGCCCCGGCGGGCCCAACAAATGGTATTTCACTTATAAATGTGATACTTTGACATTCATGGCAGACAACTGATTCATAGCCGTCACATGCAGGCTGATATGTCTAAAGTGCCCGGGATGCACGGAGAAGTGAAAAACTACGGCGAGCGAAGGGGCTTTTAACATTTCAGATCTTGTTTAGCCCTGCCAATGGCAGATTGACAAGTGGGGCTTCTGCTGTAGCAGGTAACTGACATGGCTGGCCCCCCCCACCCCCGCTGACTGAAAGCTTAATATATCATTTGTCAGTCAAGGATGGGCTTTCATTCAATCATGCCCTGGCATCCACTCAAATGCCAGCGGGTGGCGGGGGGTGGGGGGGTGGGGAGGGTACGGTTTCATGCAGAAGGGAACCTGAATGTGCACTTAGCAGGCCGTGTACCGGCTGTAGGGAAGTGTTGATTACCAAAACAGTGTTGTTCATTAGCGTTGTCTATAAATTGCCCACCCCCTCCGCCTTTTGAAACGTGGCAGTTAGCGTTAGCACAGCCAATCAATGGTAGTCCTCAGTCGTCATAATTATAAATAAGAAGTTATGACATTTTCATAACGTTGAATCATCTCTCGTCGCTTTGCAGACAAAAGAACAAAATGGCACTTCAAAGTTCTGTAATAGTTTTATGACTGCCCACAAATTGCCGTCATAAATTTTTCATTCTTTTTAATTTACTGCCATAAATCAAGGCTGAGGCTTTGCTCGCTGCTCTTTAAATGGGATTGCTGCATAGTTTTGGCATGCGGGCTATCTTGCTTTTGGATCTCCGAAAAGACAGCTCACGGAAGGTAGCGCTTTAATTGAGTGCCATAAATTATACAACTTTTATAACGTCAAACCATAAATAATGTTGATGCATTGGAACCTGTAATGCATCAGCCATAGGAATTATGCATTTGGGATAAATGGGGATCCAGTGATGGATAATGGATCTCAGCCAACGTGATCTATTTAAGTCTGTCCCCCAGAGGAAATGATAGTGCAGAATTTATGATACGAGTTTTAATAAAGCTGTTTCTTTGACATTAATTTAGTGCCATGACTAACTTAAGCCATTTAATGTTTGTTGCTTACGTAACAGCCTTACGACATCTATCACACAATACTTTGTTTATTCTCTCGTCTCCAGATTTCATAGTCTATTTGTGAAAGAATGCGACTAATGGGGCACGCATGATCCATCCCGATTAAAGCACATTTGCCAATTTATTAACTTGCCGACCTTTTTGGAAACAGAAAAGGTAATTCCGTGCCTGCTTTCTTTCTAAGACTACCTCATGCCCCTGTGATGAGCATGTTGTTCAGCTGTTTGGCTTGGCATCAGTGCGTGCCATCCGCAAGCACTGTTGTTATTGGTTATTTCAGCACGGTCCCTAGAGCTCCAAATGCATGATTAAGTACAGGCCTTTAGCAAAAGACATGTGCAAATGCTCTGCGTACACTGAACTGGTGAAGGCTGTGTATTATCTGCCATTAGCCGGGGCTGATATTAGCGGTCGCTGGCTGTAATGGCTTCGGAGAAGAATAATTTAATGTGCTCATGTAGTGCTCTCTGTAGTTCGCTGCCGTTAGTGGAGTTTGCGTACAAATGTGAATGCATCGCCGCTCCTCTGGCTTTGATAGCTCTCTCCATTGTGTTGCTCTTCAAACAGAACATTAGTAGGTTGGCGAGTCGCTGTGCGGATGAACTCTGTGTTGACTGTGTTATGATGATGTGGTGGATGTTTTAATTATCTGCAGAGAGAGAGAGAGACGTGGGTGGACAGCTCGTTCATTTTTGCTTGATTGTATTGACAGGCCTTTCTAAAGCAGTCATGGTAAATTGCATGATCAATACAGAGGAATCGGCTCACATTGTCACGATGAATCCCCCGCACATGTGAAACTAGGACAGCATCGTGATCAGAAAGATTTAATAAGGGGCAAATGTACCGTAATAATTTATGTTTACAAGCTGTAGGCCTGCAATATTAAATGCATTAGTAATATGGCATGTTTTGGCTCATGTTTTATTTAAATGGAATAGTAGACAGGAAACCGAAAGCAGAGTGAGGAGGAAGGTACATGGCAACACAGGTCTCTTAGCAGAGTGAGGAGGAAGGTACATGGCAACCCAGGTCTCTTAGCAGAGTGAGGAGGAAGGTACATGGCAACACAGGTCTCTTGTGTGGACTTGGAACTGAAAACGTTGGATTGTGTGGTCGTCCCACTATCCCGTCGGTGTGTACACATATATTTCCTATATTTTTATGACAGAGGCACAACAAAATAAACTTTTGGAGGGTGCTTTTGTAACCTGCCCTTTCAACTATAAACTTCTCTGTCTGAACAGTTGCCGATGGGCCACAGGTTTTGTCTGCAACCTCTAACTCGTGTTCACATGGAGAGTCAAGAAACCGCCCACGGGCAACGCACAGTATGGCCGATGATCGGGCTAATAAAGACTGCAATAGTAGGGCACACAGACTACTTTGATGCCCTTTGGCAAATTAAACCTATTGCCCAAGCCAAGGAATGAATATTGCCCAGTAAAAGTTCTGTTATTAGATTTGACATTGGACAATGGGGCGTGTGTCAAACAAGTGCCGACATTCTGTGTGTGGTGGTGTGTGTCTGCGTGTATATAATTTAATCTTCATGTTCAAATGCTTGTGTGCACTTTAAATAGATGAAGATGCCAGATCTGATGCACAGTGAGTTATTGGCTGTAGTAAAGTAATTTAACAGTTCACAATAAGAAAGAAAAAAAAAGCAGCAGAAAATCAAATATTTTTAACATCAGACGGCCTCTTTGTGAATCGCTCATTTATTCTTGCCTTTTTGATGTTAGACGCTTCAACACTGACCTCGATGTTCTATATCTTAGATCTCTGGCGACACAGAATGAAGACTGTGTGTGTGTGTGTGTGTGTGTGTGTGTGTGTGTGTGTGTGTGTGTGTGTGTGTGTGTGTGTGTGTGTGTGTGTGTGTGTGTGTGTGTGTGTGTGTGTGTGTGTGTGTGTGTGTGTGTGTGTGCGCGCGCGTGTGCGTGTGTTTTTGTATTCTTTCACAGAGGAGACAACACCCAGTTTTCAGCAAGTATTTCCAACTGACCTCATTTTCCTCCCCAGGATAATAAGCTTTGACACTGACAGTAAATATCTCACTGGCTTTCATTACCCTCTGTTTGCCACCATAAATCCACCTGAAGGAGAAACATTTCCCAAACTCGCCAGGCCAGTAGCGCTGCGCGTGTGCACTTGTGTGCGTGTGTGCATGTACATTTGTGTGTGTGTGTGAGTGAGGTTTGCGTGTTTGCGCCACTCTCCCCGTGTGGTGCTGCTCGTAAGGCCCTGCAGGGCTTGTATCGGAGCAGACTTAGGACACAAATACACACATTCTTCAATGGATTCTCTGTCTTAGAATTAGGACAGTTGTTGCTATGTTTGCCCCCCCCCCCCCACACACACACACACAAAAAAAAGCTCTAGCGGTGTGTACAGCCGATTATAAGATATGAGGTGTTGGGGCAAGAATCTGAGAAGGGTATATCACTATCTTTTTATTGGCCCTGTGGAAGGCCGTTTATTGTGGTGTGGGCAGTGCAGCGGTATTGTATATCTATGGCTCCGGCCCTTAGCTGCCCTTGCCACAAAGTCAACAGACTGCAGGGCTGTAGTCAGTCAGCGTCCCTGCCCCTGTGATTTAAGGCAGCACTTAGAGCCCAGCGAGACTGCTGCTCCTCTTTCTGTGAGAGCTGTCACTCTCGTGTGTAATTTGCCCTACTGAAGAAAAAAAAAAAAAGAGAAAAGAGCCCAACTCAAACCGTGAATAATGAGGGGTTGTTAGCTTTTGAGACTGAGCAAGCAAAGCGAAACACAAAACACTCCAGTGAGAGAAAAAAAAAAGTAATTACCCACAAGCCTTGTGAGTGCACTCTTAGAGGGATTGTTATTGTGCGTGAATGACCTTTCATGTCTTTGGCATGCTGCTGCGTCTTTGGACTGTTTCGGTACTGTCGAGAAATGGAAAATGCACATGTATGTTTTATTTAAAACCGAGTTGAGTTTAAAAAATTATTTGATGCGTGAACACTGGTGCATGTAGTCAAGTGCACTGAAGGATTCGTCCGATACTTTAATCAATTTCAACCTGGCAACTGACATTTTGGGAATATCAGGTACATAGGTGACAATTGTCAAAAATGGACAGCTTAACATATCGTGTGCAAACGGTTTGTGAGCCTGTACAACAAAATATATACAGTAGGGCTTATGTTTATGGTTCAACTATATTCTCAAATGATGTTATACAGTTTTACATGTTTATGGTTAAACTATATTCTTGAATGATGTTATACAGTTTTACATGAAGATAAAGGCCTAGTACACACACTAAACGTGGCTTGACAACTTTATTGTTATTGTTTTTTACTCTGGTCATGATGGAACAGAAGGCTGTCCCTTCAAGGAACCCCACGCAGGCATTTATTTTGCATTTGAAGGCAGCAACATGCTGATCCCCCCCTGGTCTGTCATTAACTTACTTTTACGACACGCGCCCCCTCCGAGACCACCCGTAGGAAGACGGATTGCCGTGAAGATAGGCCTGTGTCAGGAAGACACGGGCACTGTCCACAATCTTTTAAAAAAAAAAAGTCCTGCTCAACACAACAATAAATGGCCGGATCACACGGCGACCGTGCGTTGACAGATAACGCAGCGCAAGCACAGCAAGCATAGTACAGGAAACCAAGCTCTCTCTCTGCTACAGACTTTTTTTTTTTCTTCTTTTTTTTTTCAAGATTTATTCTATCAGTCAAGTAATTAACATGATTTATGGTGCTGGGTGACTGTTACTGAGACTACAAAGGGGTCGGTTGGTTCCTCCCCCCAAGGAGATGCTATCACGTGCTTTCTGCTGTGCTTGCAATGCAGTCAGCATGCAGCTGTAAATCCAGACACTCTGCATTGAAGAAAGAGATGACCCCCACCCACCTCACCTCTCTCTCTCTCTCTCTCTATCTCTATCTCTATCTCTCTCTCTCTCTCCTTCCTTCTTTCTCTCTTTTCTTCCCTCCTGTTCTCTCCTCCACCCTCCTCCTCCTCCTCCTCCTCCCCCTTCGCAGGGGGTCACAAGTTCACAGCTTCGGTCTTAACCGTTAAAACCTGGGGTTTGAACTTCTGACCTCACCTGCTGTAAAAGGGAGCAGGGAGGACAGTGTTTATAAGGGCTACCATTCCGAGGGGCCGGGGCGGGGTCAGGGAAGGGTAAGACGATGCAGGGACCAGGGGGGCTACACCACCACCACCACCACCCGGGGCCGGGCCTCCCTCCAGGGCCAGCTCACCCCCCACACCCAGAGGCCTTTATAGTTGGACCCATGTGAGTGTAGTGAATGACTGCCCCTTAAGGCCAAGGAGGGGTACAGCAGCACGGAGAGCTCCTATGCAACATTATGTACTCTTTTCTCACAGATGATTGCACGTCAAGCTCTACCTCTGACACAGACGTCACAGAGACAGATTAGTTAACGTGTCTCGGCATAGCGGGTCGGAAGGTTGAATGTGAGGGTTAATACGTTGGAAATTATCCAATACCTCTGTGCTTGAGCGAGGCACGAGTCTTGCTTTTGAACACAGAAGCTGCATCGTTCCCACGAAAAAGCCTGCTTGTTAGCGTGATAAACATTTGCCTTAAAGCATTTACATAGTAGCTGTCTGAAAAACAAACATTGGTTTGCACTCGTTGGTTATTCATCTGTCAACTGAAATTTGTGGAGCACTCGTACCTGCTCTCACAAGAATCATGGCGCTTCAGCCTTGCTGTGTTATTATTGTCGCTCTCAGGCAAAAAACAAATCCATATGAAGTGCTTGGGCTCCGCCATGTTTACACACTCTCCTACTTTTCCTCTAACCTCTATAAAAAGACAACATGGTTTCTCGAGGCTGCCTTGTTTCCTTGTTAAAACAAGAGTGGGAAAAATTAAATGCCTACAAGCAGATTTTATGATCTGATAAAGGATGCCGTTTACTGTTGACTGATTTATTACCTGCCAAAGCTTGAGAGTGGATTGTTGTAAAACGTCAGTGCCAGAACAATTCAGCCGACATGTTGAGAGGCCCTTTATTACATATAGCTTTTTTTTTTACCCTTTGTGCCGAGGTGTGTTCTATTAAAGAAAAACAAACAAAATTAAAACTATCGTAACAATGTATGGACAGGACAAACAATCTGCAGGAAAAGAGGAAAACATAATAAGTTGATATTGGGCAGCTTGCTGTCAAATTGAAGACTATGGAGATTTATAGTTTATGTACTGTAGGTGCTAGCTTTCCTTCTAAGCTACACCTCAGGTCTGTTTGTTCTAGGGCTGGTCAATTAACCCAAAATATATCCAAACCGGTATCTAGAACCAATAACAAACCTTTAAGTGAATCATCGGAAAGCAACGTCTGTTGTCGGGCAGAAACCAGCTACATGGCCAAAATATTAACTTTTAAGGAAATAAAAAAACATGTTTTTAGAAGAACACAATACTGCATCATCAAAGTTGGTATGGTGACTTTATTCTGTACAAAGTGTACATTGTCAGATACTTGAATGTGTCCTTATATTATCATCACTTTAACCGTATTAATGTATTATACCTCGTTGTCACTATGCAACATGTTGTTAGCCTAGCTCTGCTGTTTTCACTTCTGTGGTCTGGCAGTGTGCACAAGAAACCTGGTGCTGAAAGAACGTACTAGATCCAGTCAACAACACTATCATATCATATCACACCTAATTATCACAATTGCACACTTCAATTTGACAGCGAGCTACCCCATCAACTTGAGGCTTTTGTTCTCTTCCTGCATTTACAAATACATTTCCCTTGCCTCGCCTTGTTTGCTTATAGGTTGAGTGTTTTGCAAGATTAGACATTACAGTACAGACACACAGACCATCTTCTGCCTCCTATTAGACCCATGCCGTACATTAGTTTTACGGTATACTGTAGGACTGCAGCCTCGTTCAGAACCACGTCGTAAAAACGCTGCTCCCCAGGAGGCTTAACCTCTTATTTTGGGCACGTCATTATTGTCAAAAGCTTTTGAAAATGGCTGGCTGTCATACAACAAAGTATAAAATAGCGCATACCTACTGGGGAGCCATGACGATAGGAAGATCTTTGTCAAATATTTGGCAGCATAACTGTTAATACGGTTGATGCCTCATTCCTACAGGTGGATGTGTTTATTATTGGCTGTGGAAATTCAACTTAATTCCGAATGGCGAATACAAAATCGTGTCACTCATCATGACACAAACAATAGTTGGAGAAATGTCTATTTTCATGCACAAGAAAAAGAAAAGCCCTCGTTGTGTATTGACCGTTGGTGTTTGTCAGAGAGAGAGAGAGAGAGAGGGAGGACGAGGACAAGCAGGCCTCGGGTGTCAACGTATAAGTTGATATACTCTGAACTCTGTGCCCATTAGTTTCCATTCATAGGTTTCTTTGTGTGCGGACTCTGGGAGCGGTTAGGCCTGCCAGGCACAGAGTTACTACCATGTGTACTACTGAGTGACTAGCATGTGGTAAAACAGACCCTGAGTGATTTATCTCGCTCCCACAAATATTAGTTCAGCTAAGCCAATGTTGCTCCTGCTCTAATCAGACGAGGCCATCTCCCCTGTAAGTGACAGCTCGGAGATCTCATAGAATGCTGTTTACATTTGCCTCCAGGTTTCTAACATGCAGTCATGTTAACAAAATAAGCCTGGCTGGCTGCTGTGGAATGTTGGGCCTTGCTTGCAAACCGAGGCAGCCTGTGACAGAGCTGTTTGTTAATGAAGGATTTATGGCTTGCTGGAGCTTTGTTAATTGCCCATTGTAGCGACGTTCACGTTGATGTATTTCTGTTAACGCGCTGGAAGGATAGTTCCTTTGCGGCGTCCTCTTCCAGGGGATTATACTTGGTCTGCTAAGTGGTTTCTCTAATTAAAATAGATATGAATTATCAATTGCGTTAATAAAAAAAACAACAGGAAAGTAAATTATTCCATTTAGCCCTAAAAGGTGGTCTTGTCTCTCTAAATGAGTCCCTGCAGAGTTTCATTAAGTAGATACTTTTAATGCCTAGTGTTATTGAACACAGTCCTGGGCCACGTTAATGCTACCGTTAGTAGACTATTTTCCAGTAGACCGACGTGGCTCTTTAATTTGGTTAACATTTTCTTCATTTATAGTGGATTGCATGGAATTTTAATCTTTAGAGCTTAGAGCTTTAACCATGTGTGAACCCTAGCGTCCCAACGCTGCTGGGGCCAACATTCTGTTAAAATAGCTGATCTACAAGCTCACAACGTGTCGCAGCGCAACGCGCTAGGAGACTGTTTGTCATTCTTACAGGTACAGTACAAGCAGCGAAATGTAGCAAAACCGTGCAATATCAATACAATGTACACACGATGATACTGTATGACAGTAATAAGGATATTATGGTACTGTATGAAATGTGTTCAAATACAATCAGAAAACGAGATACCAGCAACAGGGGATCTGCAATGGGGAATGCGCAGAATTGGGCTGCGAGGGGTGATGGAATAAACATCCAACATTAAAGTAACGCACGCATGTGTACTGTAAATCAGTGTGTACTCTCTAGTCTACAGCACGTACATCTGTGCAGTAAGACAAAACTAATGTGCATCAGTACACTTATCCATGTACATTTGTGTAGGGTTTAAGTGGTTGCATAGTAGGATCAGGGTAGCTTTCTTCTAGCTGATATGTTCCACTTCTCTGCCCCTCTGTCCTGGGGTGAGCGGATAAGACACAGGTTTTCCCAACATTCCTGCTCTTTATTGGTTTGGACAAACCAGGCATAGATAGATAGATACAGTAGATAGAGAAAGAAGCATGCAACTCCAGTGCCAGGAACTCTATCCTGCTGCATTCCTGCAGCCTCTCTCAGCTGTGTTCATGCATTAAGAGACAACACGATAATCATCACTCCCAGTTCACCAGTTGAGCTGAAAAGAACTGCGTATAAATTGCATTACAGTTCTGTGGACGGGAACGTTTTAGTCCATTGTCCAGATGTGTGTTCTCCCCCCGCGGTGTTTTTGATTATTTCATTATTTGTTTTTTTTGGGACATGCAGGTTTTCTTTTATGGGAGCCTAATGTGGATTGTTTACGTCTTTGTGTCTGTGTGAAGCGACCCACTCGTCCATTCGTGTTTGACAAGTGTTGAGAGAGGCCGTTATGGGTGTATTGTCTTTAAACTACAACAGAATGTTTTGTCCGCGCACAGAGTCGTGTCGACCGCACGACTCTGCTCTCTATTTGTGGGCATCAAAGGGAGCGCACAGTAAAATCCTCCATCCATTTGTGTAACTCAGACAGAGAGAGTGTACAGCTGTAACCACATTTGGGTACACAAATGTTGTACACTCTCATTTGTAGACTTAAAGCTGAAGCCTGTATGACTCATGTCCATTATATTATCCTACAATGAATATGAACCTGCATTTCACATGCGAGAAGCCTGTTGTGGCGGGGGAGATATTACATTTTGAGCTTGGATCTACCCGACTACCACACAATCTATTTTTTTACGCTTTGACTTAACACCGAATTGTAATGTTTTATATACCCTTTTTATGATTTGTTGGATTTTTTTCATTTTCCTGTCCTGTCCAATTGCCCCTCTTGGCGCCCCCTGGTGGTCTCCACAATGAAAACGATATTAACATGCTATTAACCGATTAACGTTTTATTTACTGAACAAATGCAGCTTTAGATGAACGCTGTGGATTTGACTGTGTGGGGTTGTGGGTTTGGGGGGATTGTGTGCAAACTTCATTTCAGTTCAATTGAATTAAAATGTATTCAAAGGAGCTTATATTGGCATTAGAAAACATACAGTGTTTACGTTGCCAAAGCAAGTGTCAGGTAAAAGAAAAACCAAAACAATTAAATGACAAAGAAATGTACAATGAAAGGGAATACATGGATGTGTAGACATGGTTACAGTATGTCACATTGCACCTTGGCAGAACTAGCTTGCGATTCAAAGCCACTAAATAGTTCCATTTGCTGTTAGGAAAAGGTATAGGCTACACAATAAAGACCTGCAGAGGGAGTTTTTGGTCACCCGCAACCGCAAATTCATTATCTGCCCGTTATCCAACCGCATTAATTATATCATCCAATTTAATTAACCGTACCATCTGCCAACGAGCAGCACAGGAAATCACGGGGGATTTCTAACTGTACGCCGATATTTTGTGCCTTTTAAAAGCTATAATAAGCCTATAGATAGATGCCATAAGTTATTTCCCGCATCATTTCACCCGCGCTTTATCCAATATTAACTAATAATATATTTTATTCACCCAAATCCATCCGCAGCTGCGGTTACCCGCGGCAACCGCCGCTAAATCCGCCATCAGCAGGTCTCTACTACACATGTAGACCTAGGAAGCCATCAGCAGGTCTCTACTACACATGTAGACCTAGGAAGCCATCAGCAGGTCTCTACTACACATAGACCTAGGAAGCCATCAGCAGGTCTCTACTACACATAGACCTAGGAAGCAGGTCTCTACTACACATGTAGACCTAGGAAGCAGGTCTCTACTACACATGTAGACCTAGGAAGCCATCAGCAGGTCTCTACTACACATAGACCTAGGAAGCCATCAGCAGGTCTCTACTACACATAGACCTAGGAAGCAGGTCTCTACTACACATAGACCTAGGAAGCAGGTCTCTACTACACATGTAGACCTAGGAAGCAGGTCTCTACTACACATGTAGACCTAGGAAGCCATCAGCAGGTCTCTACTACACATAGACCTAGGAAGCCATCAGCAGGTCTCTACTACACATAGACCTAGGAAGCAGGTCTCTACTACACATGTAGACCTAGGAAGCAGGTCTCTACTACACATAGACCTAGGAAGCAGGTCTCTACTACACATGTAGACCTAGGAAGCAGGTCTCTACTACACACATAGACCTAGGAAGCAGGTCTCTACTACACATGTAGACCTAGGAAGCAGGTCTCTACTACACATGTAGACCTAGGAAGCAGGTCTCTACTACACATGTAGACCTAGGAAGCAGGTCTCTACTACACATGTAGACCTAGGAAGCAGGTCTCTACTACACATGTAGACCTAGGAAGCAGGTCTCTACTACATGTAGACCTAGGAAGCAGGTCTCTACTACACATGTAGACCTAGGAAGCAGGTCTCTACTACACATGTAGACCTAGGAAGCAGGTCTCTACTACATGTAGACCTAGGAAGCAGGTCTCTACTACACATGTAGACCTAGGAAGCAATTGTCCAAAAGCATTTAAAATTGTCCACAAATAGCAGCAGCTTTGCTCCATTCATTATGTAAAGTAGTCCTCTCTGTGTGAAAGGTCAAAGGTCAAATGATCGGTACAGATAGTGCAGTAACACTTCCACCTCTCCTGCTCTAATTGCATATTATAACCGCCTCCCTCGGCGCTGCATCCCTAATTGGAGGAAATCCCTCGATGTTGTTGAATCTCCGCTCTTTTGTTTATTTTGTATTTTCTCGTCTCCTTGGTGACGTCCGCGGCCCCGCCCCCGGCCCCCCTCCCTTGCCGTCCCTGTGTGTGTGTAGTGTGAACTCCCTATGCACCCTGACCCCTCGCTGACTACTAGGCAGACACTTGGCCTTTTTTCCCTTTTCTCTCCCCTCCGCCTTCACCTCTTCTTCACACCCCCCCACCCACCCAACCTTAAGGTCACAGAGTTTTACTGCCCCATAGAACAGAGCTGAGCTTTGGGAGGCGACGGAGCAGCGCCGAGAGTCAAAGATCCCGGTGTCTTGGTTTATTGCGATCTGTAAGTCATGACCACATGTGACCGGCTCCCGTCGCTGCGTCAATATTGTTCATTCCTCTTCCTGAAGGCTGCGATGGTGGTTGGCCAGGTGAGGGAAGGCTGTGTTGCATATCGTCGCTGTCTTTGTTTTTTTTTTCAATATGACACTGTCATGCACAAGTTTAAAAAAAATAAAAAAATAAAAACAAAAGTTCCTGCCAGACCCATTCAGATCTACAGCACTATAACTGTCTATAGCACGCGTGCTACATGGGTTCCCAAACCTTTCAGCCTGTGGCCCCAAAATAATGCTGCCATTGACTCGCGACCCCAACCTAAAACCGGAGGTAACTTTATGCACATAAACGTAGCACATTTGTCCGCACATGTAATGTATTAATCCTGGCTATATAGGTTTTCTAACAATCATGGTTAAATCAGTTTATAATCATTTTTACATTGTATGTCACTCATTCTGTTGAATTCTATTCAGGTGTGTGAGATAGTTTTGATGACCCAAAATAAAATGTGCGACCCCATGTGGGGTCCCGACCACAACTTTGGGAACCCCTGCTATATAGCGTCGCAGTCCCTCCCCCTTCCATGACGACGCCAGGCCCAGGAAATGATTCCCAATGCATTTTTCCCATAGACATTTCAAAAAGTATTTATTTAAAGACCTTTTAAGCGTCGTACAAAGCCAACTCGAGTTGTGACAAATCATGACAATAAACGCAATATTTTGGACCAAACAAATAATTACAAAGAAGAAAAACAAGAAAAAAAGTGTTGTAACCTGCTGTTTTCTTCTTCTTTCTATTTATTTGTTCGGCCCGAAAAATTGTGTTTGCTTTTTTAAATGGAAAATGAACGGCGAATAATTTCCTGGGCCCTGGTATGGGGCGGGACTGCGACGCTCTATAGAAGAGCCCATGGAGAGGTGCCCTGTAGGCGATCATAGATGTGGTATCACGTTAAGCGCAGCTTGACACCGCAGCACTGATTAACTACAGCTGGCCTACAATGCACCCCTCCAGAGTCTCGCCTAACCAATCTATTGAAGATCTCGCAGAACTAATGCAAAGAACTTTAGGGCGGTCCTTCATATTTGGATGGTATCGGGATTGCTTAGTAGCCGGTTTCTTTTTATAAAGATATATTTTTTGGCGTTTTCTGCCTTTGTTGATAGGATGAAAGTAGACTGACAGGAAATGGGGAGAGAGATGGGGGGAAGACACGCGGGAAAGGCCGTCGGGATCGGGAGTTGAACCCGCGGCACGCCGTCAGGCTGGCTCAGCAGTCTAGGTGTCCAGACGGTTGAGCTAACCGTATGGGCCAAGTAGCCGTTTTCTTTGCCCCTAGTTTGAATTCAGAAGTTTGGGCAAGCGGAGATCACCTACACTACAGTATACGTCTGGCGGAGCGAGACTGCGTACATATACAGTATGCTGTAGCCTGTAGTCACATTTCAATTTGATGCTGTTGCGATTTATTCTCAAAGTTGCACACTCTGTCCCCTAGAGTTCCGAGCAGATCTGTGAAGTAATAACTATGAGCAATGCGGTATTCCCTTAATAAACAAGCAAATGCGTTGAGCACAGCCGTCGTCATGTTAATTAGAACAAGAAGGCAGGCACACGTGCCTTAGAATCAATAGAATTATTTCCGCTTTGCCTCGACGCTAAGACACAGAATATACCGCAGACACGACTAATGCATCACACTGTATGTGCGTGTAAGCACTTACACAACACTCTTGAATAATGACCTATTTATGGACTGTTAGTCAGTTGTGAGAGCTCTTAATATGAATGAAGGTCATTAAAATGAGATACTGTGCATTTTTTGCTGGCTAAGGAAACATGCGAGCCAATGATGTATTTCTGGGAAACAACTAAAATGTCTTTATTCAGGCCCAGTGTCCATGAGCAACATAATGTTGTGTAATCACACCCCATTACGTTTGGCCCGCGTGTGTTGCTCTCTGTCACGCGTGCACGTGTGCATGCATTTGTTTGTGCAGTCATGCATGTGTGCGCCGTGCATGCTTGCATGCTTGTTTGCGTCGTGTGTGTGTGTGGGTGTGCGCGTGCACGCGTGGCTGCGTGTGCGTGCGTTCGGGCATCTCTCTGTGTGTCTCTGTGATTAGCGGTGCTTAAATGACAGTGTTTGATCAATGGTGCCAGGCTCTGCCCTTGGCTCGTTTGCCTTTTGCTCATCATTACTAACGCGGGCTGAAATATCTGGGTAACAAAAATTGATATAATGACGGAGTGCGCCTTATTATCTTCAAGCTACATCAGTTTGGCGAGAACTTCAGAGGGAAAGCAAAAATGTCTGGGAAATATTACAAGTCATTTATCAAGTCCTGCTCATTAGCATATTGCCTACAGTAGCACTAGCAGAAATCTAAATAAAACCGGCCGACTGGGAGCTGGTTCCATTTTTCTTTTTCAGCCGGAGAAAACCTCCCGTGGAAGTTGTTGCACGCGGCGACCTTGACTTCCGTGTGGCCTGCCACTGTTGACAGCGTATTCTCACAGTTCTCAACAAGGCTTTGCACTGCTAGCTGCTGTAATTGAGACAAACTGTCACAATCTTCATGTGGGGTTTTTCCATATTTTTGCAGTGGAGAGCATTAACGTCTGTGATGTTTCTGAATCATCCGGTGTTAAGACCTGTTCCACTGAACACACCTTGACGGCTTTGTAACGGATATTCTGTTTGGACGGTGTTACAGGGGTGATACTGGATGTTGAATAACATGAATTCTAACTGGATGGCTGTGTGACGGCAATCCTGATTGCTGTTCGCCATGCTTTGCCTCTCCCTTCTCGTCATCAGTTTGGACATGGACATGCGTCGATTCATAAGATGATTTGTTGATTTTGATGTGTTGATTCTTGCCGGTCGCTACAGCACTTGCAAAAGGAGGCAGGCTAATTTTGTATGAGTCTTTACCTTTTGTTGTTAGAAAGTAGAGCCACAGTCTGTTTTCTTTTTTTTGCCATTAGCTATCCATTCACTCATGCACTAAATGTAATTCAACCCCTTTTATATTTTTAGGGGCACGAGCAGCGCAGGTTATGTTAAAACATTCTAAAAGGGGGTGCCTTTTATATAGCTGTAAAAGAGGACTTAGCCCCCCCCCCCCCCCCACACACACACACCAAGGTTTTTAAGCCAATATTACATTATTGTAAATTCAGCCAGCCAGGGTCATATTTTCTATCATTAATTTATGAATTAATTCTAGAGCATATAGTGTATCTTTGACCACCACAGTAAGAAAACGGGGGAAAACTGGTGTATTTAATAATATACTAACTTCTTTCAGCATGGCAAATTCAGATTGGCGCATAGACATTGCAGAGAGACTGATTGAACAACTATTTTTGCTAACACAGCCAATTTAAATGTATATTATACATGAGAACATCTGTCTTTGGGGTCAGAATGATTGAGTTCTCAAATAGCCCTGTATCTGTGTTTTTGTCCCCAGTTAAGTCATTATGCCAATTCCCTGATGTCACCGCTGACCCTTAATGGTTATCTATTGGACTGGTTGGTCCTCGGGATGGTATTGAAACCACATGCTTCCTCCAATACACATGGAATCACTAAGCATTTATCAATGAGGAGCCACGCCAGGAGAACGTAGTGCATGTGGAGGAACAAACATGGCCAATTGTGTTTGTTTGTTGGAGTGGAGTGCCCGGCACCCCCTCGTCTCCGCAGTGATGCATCTGTTTGTTCGTTTGTTTGTTTTTGTTTGTTTTTCAAGTCTAGAGCAATGCTATTTGATGTTCGCTACTTACTACGTATATGATTATCATTCCGTGCAGAATCTTAATAAACAAGTGGTTGCCCTGGTGTAAACCGCATACAATACTGTTTACAATTTACAATTTACAATTTACAATTTACAATTTACAATTTACAATTTAGGCATTTAGCAGACGCTCTTAATCCAGAGCGACTTACAATAGGCAGGAACAAAAAAGCATGGGAATACATCACATATGTAAAAAAAAAAATGCATTTATCGCGAAACATGCGTAAGCTAAGACCGTGACTAGAACATATCTATATAATGACACTATACATATAAACTATAACTAGAACATATCTATATAATGACACTATACATATAAACTACACATATATGCTATACTATGCTGTACATATATACTATGAAGTGCTATGACTACATACAATGCACTTATTGTGCTGTCTACATGACATGCTATAAGTCTGTTTCAAATGCTATATAAGTCTAAGAAGTGCTGTCTAAGGGGGTAGGGTAAGTGCTATGGGCCATGATGGAGTCTGAAAAGGTGGGTTTTCAGACTACGGCGGAAGATCGGGAGTGATGCTGCAGTTCTGATTGCAACGGGAAGTGCATTCCACAGTTTTGGGGCCAGAAGGGAGAAGAGTTTGGGACGTGTGGAGCGTTGTCCCGGCGTTTTTAGTGAGGGTACTTCCAGCTTCCCTGCGTTGGCTGATCTGAGTGCGCGGGAGGGTTTGTAGGGTTCAATCATGCTGGCAAGATATGGGGGAGCCATACCTTTGGTTGCTTTAAATGCCAACATCAGAGTTTTGTATTCTGTGCGGGCAGCGACCGGGAGCCAGTGCAGGGAGCGGAGCAGGGGGGAGACATGTGAGAATTTTGGCTGGTTGAAGACCAAGCGAGCTGCGGCATTTTGGATCAGTTGGAGAGGCTTCAGTGCACATGCCGGTAGGCCAGTAAGGAGAGAGTTACAATAGTCAAGTTTTGACAGGACTGTTGTCTGGATTAGGAGCTGGGATGATTCCTGGGTGAGGAACGGTCT
>NC_136791.1:22736247-22853747 GCF_951216825.1 Electrona antarctica | reverse complement strand
TTCTTAGTTACATTGTGTGTGTGTGTGTGTGTGTGTGTGTGTGTGTGTGTGTGTGTGTGTGTGTGTGTGTGTGTGTGTGTGTGTGTGTGTGTGTGTGTGTGTGTGTGTGTGTGTGTGTGTGTGTGTGTGTGTGTGTGTGTGTGTGTGTGTGTGTGTCGCACGGGCCTATGTTTGAATATATGGGGATGGGCATGTACTGTGCTTCCAATTGTGCGCTTGCTTCGTTACACGCATGCTCACGTGTGTGTGTGTGTGTTGGGCCCGTCGCTCGCTACACCAACTGCACGGTTAATGGTGAACATTTGTTCTGGGGCGGGGCGGTGATGCCTCACACAGGCACTGAACTGAGAATACTCATTTGGGTTCCTGAATAAGGCCCTGACAGCCACCATTTATAACTGGCTCGTTGTGTGGTGTCCAGCCGATTAATAACAGTTTATTGCTGTCTAATTAGTGTCGGCTGATTGGAAACTGCATGAGGAGAGAGAGAGGGAGAGAGGAGGAGGAGGAGGAGGAGAGAGAGACTCGCTCACTTTGTTTTAGTGAGGAATGCGAGGAGGCAAAAATCACCAAAGCTAAAATCAGCAGAATTTTTACTTGCTGGGCACGAGACGCTGTGCTTCGCCGTGAAACTTCTCAAAGAAAATGATTTTGCACTTTTTTATTTTTTTATTTTTTACATTATATATGCACATGAGGCTAGCTAGTAGCGGTCAGGCGGCACCGCCTGCCCTTTTCCTCTTCCCCTACACGCTATTGATTTGAGCAGATCACGTATACGTCTGATCCCGACGTCTGCATTCGGAGCTTCGGTCCGCTTGGTTATTTAACCATGATTCCTATTTGATCAGCCTCTACGACTTCATAATCTTTGGCCGGAGGAGTCGAAGCCTTTGAAGACGTAACTGTACAAGGCTTATGGTCGATCATTTCTCTCGCCGCTCGTTCTGCTTTAGATTCTGCCTTCATTGGCCTTAACAACCTTGTTCACCCAAATTATAACAGTGTGTTTGCTTAAATTAACCCAAAACACGGCGATTTGTCTTCTTTGTGGGTTAAAACTCGATGATTATTTGTATGGGAAGCATACTATGCATTTTATCATTTACTCAGGGAGGGTTTGCTTTCTTGAAAATATGTGTGTAGCAGTTGCAACTTTTACCACCTGTACAACAAAATAGTGAACATGGTGAACATATAGGATCTGCAATACAAGATCAGGTTATGAGCATGCTGTTTTTCACTCATTTTCCACATCATTATCTTTTTTCTTTCGACAATTTTTTGAAAATGTTTGTCGATTTGTGAAGATGTTCGCCCCAAACACAGGGATGCCAGGCTTAAAGTGGTTGTAATAAGGTTTATAGGCCTACTGAGTGGAGTTCCCTAGTTAGTTTAACATCACTGTGTGGTGAAGACATTATTATCATATTTTGTTTGTTTGTTTGTGTGGCAGATTGATTCTTCAGTTTCAGGTTCTACAAAATGTAAGTTGTGGTTGACATGGAATAATTCTACTATTAATTCGTAAGTACAATTTTGAGGTATTTGTACTTTACTTGAGTATTTCCAATTTACAATAACTTGTGAAATGGGACATTCTGCATAATGAGTAATTACAGTATGAACTAGAAAAAGTGCCCCCCTCGGGGCACAGGTCTCCACCAAGCCAGGTCAGGTTGTGGCCTCCTGGTGGCGCTATAATAGGCCAATGTGAAAAGGGTTCCATTTCTTCATACGCCTTTGATGGCAATTGGATGATTTGAGGCATTTTGTTCCAAAAATGTGTTTTGCAAAAATCAACCTGTTGGTGGCGCTATAACAGGCCAATGTGAAAAGGGTGGGATATATTCCTCAGCCTAGTAAGAAAATGTGTGAGATTTCACGTAAATTGCATGCTGCGTTCATGATTTGAGGCTTTTGTTCAAAACTGGGCAATCTTGCAAACTGTGAATGCCAATTATAGCCAATTAGAATGGAACATGAAATATCGGACAGATCCGACTTGAGCACATGACTATAGAGATACTGTGTAACGATTTGTGGACAGAATCTGAAGGAGTAATATCAAAAAATGTGTTTTACAAAAGTCGGCCTCCTGGTGGCGCTATAAAAGGCAGATGCGGAAAATGCAGGTCAAAGGTTTGTCCTTGGCCTCTAGGGAGTGTGCATGCAACGTTTCACGCAGATCGGTGCAGTTTTAGGTTAAAAATGTGAAAAGCTGCCTCATGGTGGTGCTATAACAGGCCGTTCTGGAAAATGTGGGGCAGAGGTTCATCGTTGGCATCCAGGGAGTGTGTGTGCAAAGTTTGGCATCGACCGGGTTAACGGTGCCGGAGATTAGCTGGTAACGGACGGACGGAAGGACGGACACACACACACACGGACGGAGTGCAAAACATATTCTCTCCCCATGCCTTCGGCCTGGTGGAGACAATAAGTACAGTACATTTTGATACCATTACGTTTGTAATTTTACTCGAGTGCATTCAGTCAATACAGAGTATTTCTTCATTGCAGTATTGCTACTTTTTCTTTCTCTATAAGTAAAGTGTGTGTGTGTGTGTGTGTGTGTGTGTGTGTGTGTGTGTGTGTGTGTGTGTGTGTGTGTGTGTGTGTGTGTGTGTGTGTGTGTGTGTGTGTGTGTGTGTGTGTGTGTGTGTGTGTGTGTGTGGTGTATACGTGTGTGTGTGGGTGTGTGTGGGTGTGTGTGTGTGTAGTGTATACGTGTGTGTGCACCTCAGCCTGCTCAGCCACCCGTCGTGTTGTGCGGTTGTATTGAAGCCTTGTCGTTGGTGTGGTTGACGAGGTAAATGAGCCCCCCCCTGCACCCCCCCTCCCCTCCCCCGCCGTGTCTGTGTGTGTTAACCCACTTAGGACTCGCACCAGATTCTACAAAATGTCTTCTAAATCATGAGAGTTTTCTGAAAAACCTGTGTTTCTATGTCAGTGGTTCTCAAACTATTTCATTTCATTTGTTTGGCCGCGGACCCCCCATTTCTAAACATGTTGTTCCAGAGACCCCTCCAGAAGCAAATATTTGACTTTAAGAGCGTTCACTGGGAAAGAATATATAGGCTATTCAAAGATTTGCACACATTTTCAAGATTTTTCAAAAATAGCAGATCTACACGCTTGTAGATCTGCTGTTTTTCAACAGCTAAAGTTTAAAATGATGGTTAAACGCTAAAGCGACCCAGACGCGTTCCCGTGGTAACTGTGTTAAGTCAGCGCTCGGCCTCCAGAGCGGCGCTGACGTGCCGCTGATCAAGCCCTAATTAGGGAGACATTTTCCCCTCGTGATTCCTATTGATGTGTGAGGGTGGTGGTGGGGGGACGGGGAGGAAAAGACAAAGTGATCCGCCGCCTGACTGCATTGTTGCAAAGGGGGGGTATATACATCTCCTTCCTGCCTCCCACACCGGCTCAAACCCACCCAACGCACGCACGCATGCACGCACGCCTCAGTCTCAGACCCTTGTATAACTTTCCACATCTACAGCCGGTCTACATTTAGCCTGTCCACCATCCCTCTCCTTCCTCTCGCCATTATTACTTCCTGGTTCCTCTGTCTGTCTGTCTGTCTCTCTCTCTCTCTCTCTCCCTCTCTTGCTCTGTCTATCTGTCTCTCTCAAGCTCTCTCTCTCTCATTCTCGTTCTAGCTGCCTCTCGTTCAGTTCCCATGCACTTCTCTCTCTCCACCCGTCTCCTGTGTGTTGTTGTGCCTGCCAGCCCAGCCCAGACCTGCCGTCTGTCTGTCTGTCTGTCTGTCTGTCTGTCTGTCTGTCTGTCTGTCTGTCTGTCTGTCTGTCTGTCTGTCTGTCTGTCTGTCTGTCTGTCTGTCTGTCTGTCTGTCTGTCTGTCTGTCTGTCTGTCTGTCTGTCTGTCTGTCTGTCCTCTCGCTGCCTGTCTGAGGTGAGCTGCCTGTCTGAGGTGAGCTGAGTGTTCAGGGTAGGTTGAGGTGCAGCATTAGTGTTTTCTGCTTGCCTGTGCAATAGGAGGTGACGCGCGCCAGGCCCTCTGTCAGCAGATCAGGGCCGACGCGGGTGGGAGGTGAAAAGCTCCCCCCCCCCACCCACCCTCCTCAGTTGACGTGTGTGTGTATGGGGGTGGTGGGGGGGTGCTATTTGAAGCAGCGGTACTGTGGTGGACAGGAGAGGCAGGAGAAACCCACCCCTCTTCTCTGTTGTCCCCCCCCCCCCCCCCCCCCCTCTCTCTCTCGCTCCCCTCTGTGATTGCAGTGCCGAGGAGGAAGGAGTGGGCCCTGACAAAGTGCCGGGGATTGATGGATGGACAGAGGCGCGGAGTGGATGAGAGGATGGATGAGGGTGGGGGGAGGTGGGGTGGAGTTTAACACAGGCAAACACACAGAGACAGAGAGGAATGACCTGCTCGGCTATGCAGCAGCCGAGCAGCTCGCAGAGGCCCCACAGCAATTTAGCCCCTCCACTAAACACCAGTGCTGCCGGAGAGGGAGTCTCATGCACGCTCTCTCTCTCTCTCTCTCGCGCTACCTCTTTTTTTTGGGTCCCTGTGTGCATGTGACCGTCTGTGACAGCGCACACAAACACATGAGCGACAAACGACACACTCCTGTGTTGTGCGCATGTGTTCCCGTGCACATGCATACGGTCACTTCAAACACTGCTACTCGCAACCATAACAACAGCAACATCATGTCTGTCGGGTGGAAACCTCATATGTCCACAACGCTGGCTGTGAGAGGAACAGGTTCCTGAGTAGATCTTCTGCATGGCATTTTGGACAATATCTTATCTTATCCATTCTTTAGTTTTGGGTCTGAGGGGCTAAATCTCATCAAATGGTGGTCCGTGGCTCAAATGCCGAATAAATAATGGACCTTGATATGAAAAGGGTTGAAAACCACCTCTATATTGTGTCCAAGATAAAGTCACCTCAGGAGCCTGTCAGTCACATACATTGTTCAAACTAATTGAGAAACCTGTGAACATTCCCACCTCAGAAGATCACACTTCTTGAGAAAGCATGGTGTTTCTTTCTTCCTGTGACGTCTGCTCCTGTTCAGTCATCTCGGCAGGTTAGCTGGAACAATTTCCAATTGAGATGTCTGCTCTTACACCTTCACTATAGACGGAGGGCTTGAGGAGATGACTTATGAGAGTAAATTGGGCATCACACTGTGATGATGTGGAGCAGACTCCATGTTTCATCTGCAGGAGCAGGATAGAAAGACTACATTTGCAGGCAATCAGAAAGTGTGATCCCATGTTCTACCTGAATGTTCACAAGATTCTCAATTTATCCGAACACTACTGTGACAGACTGTGATAGGTATCTGAGAATTATCAAACTATTGGTGAAATTATTCAAGCTGTGGTGCATGGACATAGTACACAAGTACTGTACTTAAGTACATTTTTGGAGTACACTCGGTCTTGACTCGTTCTTGCTATTTATTACTTAAGTTACAAAAGTTGTAATGGCAGATCTACATGCTCACAACGTATCATGATGCGCAACAAGTTGCGAGCCTGTAAATATGCTATTTTCGAATAGCTGAAGTATACAACTGTGTTTAAGTAATGTATGTGTAGCATTAATAACATCAGTTCCAAACAAAAGTTCTGTGAGTGCTGGTGTTTTCTCTTTTAGAGATTACCTCTTTCAAAGCATTAATAACATCAACCTGAAGCAGTCAAACAATTGTAGTTTAATACAATATTTGACACGTAAGTTGTACCGGAGTAGAATATTACTACTACTAGTAATTACTATTAAAGTAAAAGAAAGTACCTCAAAAAGTACAGTACTGGAGTAAATGCACTCAGATACTTTCCGCCGCTGTGTGCGTGTGTCTCATTACAGCCCTACCTGTTCTGCATTATGGCGGCCCTGGAGGCAGGGAGGGAGGGGCCCCGGCGCAGATTAAGACTAATGCCGAAGGCCCCAGGAACTGCGATTAGAATCACACTCATTACTCAGGGCCTCAGTGACGGAAGCAATTTAGAGCCCTCGTCTTTACACTACAAGAGGCAGGGCAAACCCCCCTGTCATGGGCCCGCTCCGCCACATATACACACACACACACACACACACACACACACACACACACACACACACACACACACACACACACACACACACACACACACACCACATGTACACACACACACACACACACACACACACACAGACACACATGTACATACACCACCAGAGCACACTCTGAGAAGTGAGGAATTAAGGACGCACATGCACAAGTGTTCACGCCAAAGCAACGGTGACACAGATGCACGGCACTATAGTACTGCTTCATCTTGTCGTCTAAGGACACGTGAAGGCCGACTCCTTCAGTGACTTCATCCGGACTCTCTCTCTCTCTTGACTGGGTGGTTTGGGGGGGGGGGGGGGGGGTCTTCGGTTTGCATAGTGGCGTCCCTACTACTTTAGGGTAGGCCATTATTGGCGTTATTGGCGAAAATTGTCGATTGCTGATTATTGTCAATCTGCTGTAATTTTTTTATCTAATGCTTAACAGTGGTGTAAAGTAACTATTAAGTACATTTTCTACTCCACCACATTTTGATCCAAATATTGTACTTTTTGATCCACTACATTTATTTGAAAACTTTAGTTACTTTGTAGATTGTGATTATTATTACAAAACATTACCCACTTAAGCCCTGTATACATTTCGTCCATTTGAAAAGAGCCAATCTACAAGCTCACAATGTGAGCTTTGTAGATCTACTATAAAAGATTGTTATCCATTTCATTACTTACTTGAAATGTAACAGAGTATTTCGGCATTGCAGTATTGATACCATTACTTAAGTAAAAACATTTGAGTGCTTTTTTCCACCACTGGTGCTTAAGGAGCTAATCGTTAAAAAACGCCGCATTGTGACACGTAGAGCAGGGCGTGATAGCTCGTGTTTAACTGCGGAGGAGGACGACAGACTCTCGTAACGGAAGGATGCTAGGAACAGAAGTGAGTTGATGATGTCAGGGGGAAGGAGAACGGGTGATGAAGGTGGGGGGGGGGGGGGGGGGGGGGGGGCAACTTTCACTCCACCACAGACCTCTGCGAAGATTAGACGGTCAATACATGTCAGACGCGTGTCATTGAGGCTGATTTACAACGGTGTGTGTGCGCGTGCGTGGGTGAGCACAGGCATGTTGCGTGTGCATCTCTGCTGTGTGTTTGTGCGCATTGTGTGAGAAGAGAGCGTGCTCGAGAGAGCGTGTGTGTGACTCGACCCCTCAGTAAGGTTACAGCTGCGCTGAGGCCCCCTGTGACAGTTGTCCAGAAGAATGCCAGTCAGGGCCCCGGCTCCAGGGAGCCTGTCACTCAATAATGAATGATCGGCCCATCAATTAGCACCTGTCACCATGGCAACTCTATCATTGCTATGGGATTGCTGGTGAAAGAGAGAGAGAGAGGTGAGCTCTAACCTTGTGCATGTCACTGACAAGGAAATGTATGATATCCTCAAAGTTGCATTCAGTCGCTGTCAAGCTGAATCCTTGTATCTCCATATTATTCATTCTGTTTTATACTATTATACATTGAGTTATACTGCCATGCAAGGTAGTGGAGATAACTGATCTACAAGCCCACAGTGCTGTTGTGCAGCTACTGGGTCCAAGTTGTACTGCTTCCCTATTGGCTAGAGCTACTGGGTCCATGTTGTACTGCTTCTCTATTGGCTAGAGCTACTGGGTCCAAGTTGTGCTGCTTCTCTATTGGCTAGAGCTACTGGGTCCAAGTTGTGCTGCTTCTCTATTGGCTAGCAGCTACTGGGTCCAAGTTGTACTGCTTCTCTATTGGCTAGCAGCTACTGGGTCCAAGTTGTACTGCTTCTCTATTGGCTAGAGCTACTGGGTCCAAGTTGTACTGCTTCCCTATTGGCTAGCAGCTACTGGGTCCAAGTTGTACTGCTTCTCTATTGGCTAGAGCTACTGGGTCCAAGTTGTACTGCTTCTCTATTGGCTAGCAGCTACTGGGTCCAAGTTGTACTGCTTCTCTATTGGCTAGAGCTACTGGGTCCAAGTTGTACAGCTTCCCTATTGGCTAGAGCTACTGGGTCCAAGTTGTACAGCTTCCCTATTGGCTAGAGCTACTGGGTCCAAGTTGTACAGCTTCCCTATTGGCTAGAGCTACTGGGTCCAAGTTGTACAGCTTCCCTATTGGCTAGAGCTACTGGGTCCAAGTTGTGCTGCTTCTCTATTGGCTAGCAGCTACTCGGTCCAAGTTGTACAGCTTCCCTATTGGCTAGAGCTACTGGGTCCAAGTTGTACTGCTTCTCTATTGGCTAGAGCTACTGGGTCCAAGTTGTACTGCTTCTCCATTGGCTAGCAGCTACTGGGTCCAAGTTGTACTGCTTCTCTGTTGGCTAGAGCTACTGGGTCCAAGTTGTACAGCTTCCCTATTGGCTAGAGCTACTGGGTCCAAGTTGTACAGCTTCCCTATTGGCTAGAGCTACTGGGTCCAAGTTGTACAGCTTCCCTATTGGCTAGAGCTACTGGGTCGAAGTTGTACTGCTTCTCTATTGGCTAGAGCTACTGGGTCCAAGTTGTACTGCTTCTCTATTGGCTAGCAGCTACTGGGTCCAAGTTGTACTGCTTCCCTATTGGCTAGCAGCTACTGGGTCCTAGTTGTACTGCTTCTCTATTGGCTAGCAGCTACTGGGTCCAAGTTGGACTGTTTCTTTATTGGCTAGCAGCTACTGGGTCCAAGTTGGACTGCTTCTTTATTGGCTAGCAGCTACTGGGTCCAAGTTGTACAGCTTCCCTATTGGCTAGCAGCTACTGGGTCCAAGTTGTACAGCTTCCCTATTGGCTAGAGCTACTGGGTCCAATGTGTACTGCATCTCTATTGGCTAGAGCTACTGGGTCCAAGTTGTACTGCTTCTCTATTGGCTACCAGCTACTGGGTCCAAGTTGTACAGCATCCCTATTGGCTAGCAGCTACTGGGCCCAAGTTTTACAGCTTCCCTATTGGCTAGCAGCTACTGGCTCTAGTCTAAGTTGTACAGCTTCCCTATTGGCTAGCAGCTACTGGGCCCACGTTTTACAGCTTCCCTATTGGCTAGCAGCTACTGGGCCCACGTTTTACAGCTTCCCTATTGGCTAGCAGCTACTGGCTCCAGTCCAAGTTTTACAACTTCCCTATTGGCTAGCAGCTACTGGCTCCAGTCCAAGTTGTACAGCTTCCCTATAGAGCGTTGCAGTCCCGCCCCCTTTCATGACGACGCCAGGCCCAGGAAATGAATCCCAATGCATTTTTCCCATAGACATTTCTTAAAGTATTTATTTAAAGACGGTTACGCCGCGGACAAAGCCAACTCGAGTCGTGACAACTCATGACAACACAAACAATATTTTGGACCAAACAAATAATTACAAAGAAGAAAAACAACAAAAAAAGTGTTGTAACCTGCCGTTTTTTTTCTTCTTTCTAATTATTTGTTTGGCCCAAAAAATTGTGTTTGTTGTCATGATTTGTCACGACTCGAGTTGGCTTTGTCCGCGGCGTAAACGTCTTTAAATAAATACTTTCTGAAATGTCTATGAGGAAAATGAACGGAGAATCATTTCCTGGTCCAGGGTAGGGGGCGGGACTGCAACGCTCTATAGGCTAGCAGCTACTGGCTCCAATCCAAGTTGTCCAAGCTACTGTTGTTGTACTGTCCCCACCTTTGACTTGAGTAATGATGACAGCGGGACATGACATGAACTATGAATGAAACGAAACACATTCAGCGGAGTGATTGATTGATTGATTGATTGGTTTTATTGTACCCATTTGCTTTCTCCAATAACCAGTAGCAACATCTACTGCTTTTGGAGAGAGAAATCACTGTTTGGTTTACATTACATGATTTGGATTCAACGGGGCCGTTTTTTGTTGCATTGGGTTTGGTGGAGTGTAATTGCATAACGGGGCCCTTGTCGCTCTCCTGATAAACACACAGGATTTACACTGACCATGCACGCACACTTTGCAGACTGTGCATCACCCACAATAAAATGGAGGGGCGCCGAGTGACACGTACGCTATTCTCTGCCGTGTTTGAATAGGGAATGGCACTGACTGATTGACATTGTAATTCGCCGCTGTGAAGTAATGTTCTACAGCGCCTGTGAAGACGGATCTGTAGGGCCCTCCCTGCTGAGAGCCTTTCACTGGGTATGGATCTACCGAGTGCTGAGGACTGGTTAAAAGCTGTCAATCATTGATTTTTCCCTCTGACAGCGGAGTGATGGCCGTGGTGATTGAAGGAGTCAGGGTTTTGTCTTCACTCCCCTCGTTCGGCTGCGGGGAGACAAGTGAGAAATCCTCACACCTTCTCCTCCTGAGCCAGCCCCGTGCATGTCTCCTCCCCTCTTTGCTCCTGTCCTCTTTTTCTCTCTCACCCCTCTCTCTCTCTCTCCCTCTCTCCCTCCCTCCCTTTCTCTCGCTCCCCTCTTTTAACAAATGGGCATCAACAGGCCATGAAATAATCAATGCTGATGATCCATCTTGGAGCCTGTCGATATGTTAATGAGCGCGCCTCATCGTTATTGCTGCCGGGTCATAAATCACTGCCTCTTAGCAGAATGCACGGCAGCTGGTGCAGCAAACCCCAGGCCAGGAATAAAACACTGTCTTTTAACGATTAATGTCCAAACATTCTGCCGCCCCGCGCCTTGATTGTTTTCAGATGCCAAAAAAGTAGGACGGATTGTAAATCAATAAAACAATAAGACAAAGTGTTTTAATAAAAGGAGAGGTTTGCGAGTAAATCATGGCGGTGCTCCATTTAGCACTGCTTCCTGGCTGAGGAATAATTGGATACCTGGTACCCAGAAGTCATTTTTAAGGTTACAAATGGCCGTGTCGGCCAGTGGTGAGAAGCAGGCTGGCTCGCAGCCTCAAATTTTTCAAATCTGCTTCTCTTTTTTCCCCCTTCCCCTCGGTGGGCCTGAGCAGAAAGCAAGGAGGAGGTTTTGGAGGCTGTGTTCCAGGATGAGAAATGAAAAGACAACATGTTTGCGTAGCGCCACGCTGTACATCACCGTGATGAGATTGGTGGGAGGAGAGACTCTATTATTACCTTATTTCCTCCGTTTTTTTGAATTCTTTGGGTTTTATGCAAATGTTTGGAAACGCATTACTTGCAACCATATGGAATACAACTCCCACTTGTAAAACACAAGTGTTTTCCCATCTCTTGCCATGTCGTATGTAAATTGTCCTGAAGTGCAGGGGGGGGGGGATATTTTCCTACCGTTGTGTTATCATGCAGTTTGAAGTGGTAAGATGTTTTTCCAATATCTAATGGTGTACAGTAGCTGATTGTTTAGTGTCCTTTTTAACAATATATGTGGGTACTGATGTGGTTATTGCAGCTTAATGTTGTAGTAAAAATGGAACATGACACAGTAGTGATTTATGATCCAGCATTTTCTTAACCTTGGGTATTGGATTGTTTGTCAGACCATATCCCTCTGATTTACAGCTTAAGTGTACGGCTGATAAAGAACATGCTCTCTCTCCCCCTCTCTCTCTCTTACTGCTCCATGCAAAACGGCTGCTTTAAGCCTAAGCCATATATAATTGCACACCTGGGTGAAGGGACATGCCTGTTTGAGGTTCGTGTGCAGTTGTGCCTGAGTATGGACTGTGGATGCATGCATGCATTCCATGCATGTTTAAGAGACCTGTGCATGTGTGTCAAATAGTTTGTGCAGTGGCCAAGGAGAGCACTGCAGTGACAAAGGGGTGTTTATTTATGTGGGCGAGGTAGTTCTTCATGTGAGGCTGATTTTGACATTCGCCAGCATGCGTGGCTACGTAGCGTGTTCAACAGTTTTTTACAGAATATTAAGCGTTGGAGTAAGAAGTCATTCTGGACTTTAAGTAAGATATATCACAGGGTAAAAATACTTTGTTCATTCAAAATCGTTACGTCAAAGTACAAAAGTATTAGCCTCAAAATATGTAGTAAGTAGCAAAAGTAAAAGTCATTATGCAGAATGTTCCATTTCAGAAGCACACACCATGTTATTGGGCTATAATCATTGATAATTAACCACTCAACTTTATATGTGGGATATTCAACAATAGCTGATCTAAAAGTTCACAACACGGTGTGGGAGATTGTAGATCAAGTAAAGTAAAAGTGCCTCAAAAGTGCACTTAAGTGCAGTATTCCACTAAATGTACTTTTTTTTAATGTTGTTTTTTTGTGGCTTTCGCCTTTATTTTATATTTTTTTATGAAGGGACAGACAGTAGGCTGACAGGAAATGGGGAGAGAGATGGGGGGAAGACATGCAGTAAAGGCCGTCGGGATCGGGAGTCGAACCCGCGGCACACTGCCAGACTGGATTGCCAGCCAAGGTGCCTGGACCACTGAGCCATGGCCCAGGCCTCCACTAAATGTACTTACTTTACATCACTGATATTTAGGCATCTTCAGGTTACAGCTTCTCTCTCTCTCTCTCTCTCTCTCTCTCTCTCTCTCTCTCTCTCTCTCTCTCTCTCTCTCCCTATCTCTCTCTCTCTCTCCCTATCTCTCTCTCTCTGGGATTGTTGCAATGAAATTACATGGGTACACACACGCAGGGTATTGCTTTTTGTAATCAAAGTGATTTGTTTTTCAGAGTAACACTTGTTTGGCTTTAATATTGCCTTTGATTCAGTGGCGTAACGGTGCGTATGACCTTGTCTTCGCCTCACCACAACGGTCCAGCCGGGCCTGCAGATTGCAGCGTAACCTCTGCGTGAGCCTCGCCCGGGACCTCTCCGCGCCGAGCAGCGTTTTATGTGCTCGCCCCGTGACATTCCGCGGATGATGAATCGTAAATCTGAGCGTTTATAGCAATGCTAGCAAATTGAATAGTATCCACATCAGTGCTCTCTCCCCATACATGTGTCCTCACAATTTCAATATTGGCAGTCAAGCAGGCTCTTCAGCCGGCCGCGCTATAGCTCGATGTTTGGAAGTGAATCGTCCCATGTTACGGCCCAGCGGAGTATGGACAATGGGCTGCCACTTTTTCTTTGTTACCTGCAGTTTGTCATCGTTTTGTGAGTTTAGCGGGCGAGTTAGATTGCCACCGTGGTGACAGGAAGCCATTATTAGAAGGGCACTACCTCCATTCGGACCGCGGGAAGCCATTTTGTTTCTCTCGTCTCTATGTAAAAGGCAGTTTTGGACTGCTACGCACGTTCTTCCAATGCCTGAATGTATCCTCGTCATACGAAACCGCGTTGTGAACTTGTAGGTCGGCTATTTTCGGTGCACGACAGCTCCTTAGTATGAAGTAGCCCGCCCCGTACACAGTGGTGGAAAAAGTACTTTAGTAAAGTAAAAGTATCAATTCCGCAATGTAGAAATACTCAAGTAAATGTCCGGAATGAGTCAAAGTACAAATATCAAAATATACTTAAAGTGCCAAAAGTAGAAAGTACTCATTATGCAGAAGTTTTCAAATGTATACATATTTTGAAAATAGCAGATCTACAATCGCAACGCATTGTGTGCTTGCCATTGTGTGCCATTGTGTGCTCGCCTATTTTCAAATGGCCGGAATTTATATAGGGCTGAAGTTGATATTGTAGCCTATGTTTTGTCATAATAAAAATCTACAAAGTAACTAGTAACTATAAAGTTTTAAAATATATGTAGTGGAGTAAAAGTACAATATTTGGATCTGAGATGTAGTGGAGTAGAAGTAAAAGTTCAGAAATGTAATACTGTTAAAATAAAAAGTAAAAATACATAGCACACAAATTGTACATTACTTAAGTAACTGTACTACTTTCCACCACTGCCCGTACATTGGGCTTAAAACAAATCTTGTGTGACACTGTAGTTGGCACAACGTAACTATACTCACCGAAATAAAGCCTGCTAGACTTTGGTAAAAGTCTATTCTCAAAGCTGGGAAGTGTCTCAGGTCCCCAGCTTCTCTCGAAAATGCACTTTGTGCCATTTTAATATAGCAATGTACCGGACAGAGTAACTTCTACTACGGCATTTCCGGGTTGTGACTGCGCCGATCCACTTTATGGATGCATTTTATTTCATGACACAAATCGTGCATTTTAGAGAGAAGCTGGGGAACTGAGACAGGCTTTGTTTCGGTGAGTATAGTTACGTCGTGTTGTTTATTTTCGGGGAATTCTAAAGCCTCGCACGGCAGTGGGGAAAATTGCTACAGAGCAGTGGATGGGTGTCCGGCCGGGCGTCAGTGAGAGACTCGCTGATGCACTGGACCAGGGCCAGGGAAACCGCTGCACTGGACCAGGGCCGGGGAAACCGGACCAGGGCCAGGGAAACCGCTGGCTTGCTGTTCCCTCTGTTTACTCTGGTCTGCACCCCACACTAATACAACGTAACACAACTGCAGTCCGGGATCGTGATCATCCCGTTGGTTTACAGAACCAGATAGCCTCTACAAGCATCGGACGGACGCCCCCGATTTATTTACAGGAACTGAATTTACTTCAGTCTCTGACAGCCCGAATTCCTGTGGCCTCTCCTCCGTTGGGCCTAAATCACGCTGGCGATATAGTGCAGCGCTGCATTTCTTTCCCTCCCTCCTCCCTCCGTGCTAAGTATTATAATGATGAATCTGCTACTCTGCCTTATGCCAGCTCTAGGCGGACATAACAGCAGTTGTTTAAGTTTTCCAAAATAAATAGAGAATATTTCAATGGAGACAGATAGCAGAGAGAGAGGAGCCTGGGAAATGACTGGAGTTTGACTTGTGGAAGTTGCCTTTCTAAATTGTTTTTGTTACCGAGACAAGGAACATTAACTCCAGATGTCAAAGAAAGTAAACAATATATCAGTCGAACGCAATAAATGCCATGTGATGAAGAACCAGACAGGGATTTATTTATTTTTTCTCTCCTTTTAACTACTATCGATATTTTTCTTTTTTTGTCTTATAACTATCTATCAATATGATCGGTCCTTCCCTTCATATTTAAGCATGTATGTGTAATACGCCATCCATATCAGTGCTATCTTCACCCCCCCCCCCCCTCAGGTTTCCCTATCACATCTGTGTGACTGTCTCACCATTCCAGAACAGATGGGTGCTGTGCATCATCAGGTTATTAGCGTAGATTTATTGCCTTGCATCGTACACTTTCATTAGACAGGGGTTGCCTTTTAACACAAGCTTTATTAACGGGTTAAAGGGAAGAGGGTTGACACTTCCCTGGTTAACGGTGACCTTTTATCCGTCGCTAGACGTTCTGTTTATTCTGGTCATTATAACCGCTATAGAGACGCGTTTGATTGATTCTGGCGTGCCGGAGGGGGAACGATTTTTTTGTTGCCGTCGTCGCAACACTATAGGCCTACGGTAGAGTAGCGTTGACGTGTGCGTGCTCTGGCTGCCATGTTGGATGGCTACATGTGAAGCCTCATCTGGGGTCAAAGGTTTCCACCCCCCTAGCATTCACATTTAACGTCAAATATACATTTGATGCGTACTTCCTCCGTCGCTTAACATTAATTTTCCTTTTCGTTACAGATTGACATCAAGAATGCATCTCTAATCAAGCCTGTCCGTGTGACATGGGATGCACCTGTTATTTATAGGCACATTAATTAAACATGTCATTCATTATACTAGGCTAGCGTTTGGAAAAATGTTCAAAAATTCCTATTTCTTCGAGGGGCACTAGGCCCTCCAATGCATGGCTTTTGAAGATTACGTCATATGGCGTGTTATGACGTAAATCGTTTGCGAGCCAAGTCTATGGACTTTGATGATATTACAATGTTTGTTTAGAGCACTAATGATGACAATTGTTTGCCAGCCAAGTCTATGGACTTTAATGTTTAATGCCGACGTAATGTGGTCGATATAAATCCAGTGGGGAGCTAGCCCCTCCTATATACAGCTTTAGAAAGGAGAAATTATTGTCAATGGCACAGTCCGCCAAATATGACATAAATTTGTGACAACACAAAGCGCCCCTCACTTCACACAAGTGTGATTATGTTTTTAAACGGGGCTTAGGTTGTCACTATATTGCCAGTTGCCACTGTCTATTTAATTTTTTCTTTAATTTTTCTTTTTTTACTCTCTGAAATGACGCCTCTGTTGTGAACAGCGGATAATGTCTGCTCCTCAGCGGGACGCTATAGGCTCGTGCTAAATCCCATCTGTGGCAAAACCAGGACGATCTAGATGGTATCAACCATCAACACCCGCCGGTGCTCCCAGTCAGTCCCCCCATGGTATAACCCATTTCCACCTGAGGACCATTCTACAAAATATCTTCTAAATCCTGATAGTTTATGAAAAACCCATGTTTCTGTGTCAGTGGTTCTCACCTTTTTCATGTCAAGGAACCCCAGAATTATCTGTATTTGGCTGTAGTTGTTCCAGCGACCCCACAGAAGCAAAGATTAAAAACGTTCGCTCTGAAAGAATATATTCAAAGATTTGCGCCACATTTTCATGACTTTTCAAAAATAGCAGACCTACAAGCTCGTAGCGCGCCACTCGGTGGGGCGCTACGAGCTTGTAGATCTGCTATTTTTCAATAGCTAAAGTATAACATAATGTTAAAACACCAAAAGGGGTTCCTGCCCAAAATGGGATAAACCCTCCGCAGCCTGCTGTATCCACGGGGTCAGCGGCCTAATGATTTGCTAAAGCGTGTTGCGCAGATCGCAGATCATTTAGACTGTATGATATTAATGAGGAGACGCGCTTATTAGGTTTCCTGGGAATAGTCGTTGATGGGAACAATCTGGAAGCGGTGAAGAATTATTTAACGCACTCAGCGGGAGTCGTAGGATTGGCCCATTGTGTGCGGCGCGCCGCCATTAATTCTCATTGCGTGGCAAAGTGGCTCCGTGGCGCTGGCAGCGTCGGGGCTGTTTGTTGGGAGAATTAGTGTGAATTTTGCAGCATTTGTTGTGGTGTTATGCTAAACGCTAATTAGGCTCTACAACCATAATTAGAACCTTTCGCTAGACAGACCAATTTAACTAGTACTAAAGTAAGAGCATTAAGAAGATTAACGCGCATGCACGCACACAGACACACACGCACACAGACACACACACACACACACACACACACACACACACACACACACACACACACACACACACACACACACACACACACACACACACACACCGTAATATCACACATGCATGTACACAAACATCTCACCTTATAATTACACTCTCGCTGACTATCAGCCAAGACAAATGTGGGAGGGTCGCAAAGGGTGTCTTTCCCCCTAATAAGTTAATCATTCCTTTGTTCTTTTGAGTCGTCGGATAGCGTGCATGCGTGTGGCCCTAATGGAGATTTTATTGGGTGCACGCTGAGTTAAACACAGACAAAACACAGCTAGGAAGAACTGTACTCCCACTCGGTACTTTATTCCACAGTAAATGTTGGCAGTTTTGTGTTTTCCAACAGCGGGCATGCATTTTTCATAGTTACTGCGGGTCAGATACACATTTGGACTTAACTTATGCCTGCACTTGCATTTATATAAATACTCACCTACTACGCACACGCTCGCGCAAACACACACACGCAAACACACACAGGGAAGAGAGAGAGAGATAATATGCACACACCCACACAGAGGCATGCAAAGGAAAACATTCTCATTCCTGAATGTAATAGCCTGCCGTTCATCATGGTTGTCATGTCACATATAATGTGGAGGAGCAGTGTGGCGCGCTCACATGAATCTGCTGCCACTCTGTCAGTCAGTCAGGCCCCTGTGTGTGTATATGTGTGCGTGCGTGCATGCGCGCGTGAGTGGCCCTGCCTGGCATCACAGCCGCGCCATCCTCATCTGGCATGGCACTTTAAAAGCCCATGGAGGCTTGTGGGCAGAACACTCAGCCTCTCACAGCGGGCGCGCCGCTTCTCAATCATCCGGCGACATTTTCATGCGGCGGTGTTGTTGTTGGAAGGATCTGATCCCATGATGCGCTCCAGAAGGAAGGATCTGTTGTTCTGAGGGTTGAAATATTTTGTTGTTGTTGTGAGAATATATATCTCTTGTCTCGCCGCGCGGCCTCAAACGGCTCTCAGGAAGCTTTGTATTGTGACTCCCCTCCTGTAAATTATTCATGCCAGTGCTGTTGCTTATACTTTTTTTTTTCTTCTGTTTGCTACCGCTATTTGTATTACTACACAAGCACTGCTCACACACTACCAACACCACTAAGAACAGGGGGAGGAGTTATATGTCGTCTCTGTTGGGCGGAAACCTCATATGTCCAAAACTGTGACTTTTCAGCATTCTAATTCAAAAGCAGATCTACAAGCTCGAACCGTGTCCCTTCGTGCCATGGATCGAACTTGTGTATATATCTGCTCATTTTGATGATTTTGTGTGACACTCGATCAGTGGTTTTCAACCCTTTTCACATCAAGGCCCGTTTGTTTATTGGGTACTTGAGCCACGGACCACCATTTGATGACATTTAGCCTCTCAGACCCAAAACTTGGAATATCTTCTTGATGTTGGTATACCATAGAAGAGACAACACAACAGGCAAACGTTGAATTGTGTAGACTTCTTGTAAATTAGGTAATGCAGATTAAACTCACATTTGAGTCTAGTTTTTATTTGTTGACGAAATTGTCAATATACTTAGTCTTAGTTTCAGTCGTCATAGCTTAGTTTTCATTTAGTTTTCGTCTGTGAAAAAAGGTAGTCGACGAACATTTTTTTGTCATAGTTTTAGTCGACAAAAACAACACTGGAACGCACCAGCTGGCCTGCAGAGTACGCCTTCGTGATGTCACTGACCAGTGATCACATGATCAGTGACTTTTCAGGTGGGTCCTCCTCCCTGATTCAGAAACGTTGGCAGACCGCTGCCTCCTATAGGACGGGAGGAGCTGAATGATTCCTGTGCCGTCTCTCGGAGTACATGATCATGTACATGATTAGATGAGCTGCGATGGTAATTGGCTGCCTGGACAGTAGCGTTGTGCATATAGGAGTGACAGGGGACAAGGGAAGGGACATCAGGAAAGTAGTCCCTTAAATTACCCAATCCATACATAAAAGTGAAGCAATTCAAGAGAATTACATTTACATTATGTATATAGTCTGTGCTTTATATACTAAGTATACACTGCGTGTGTGCGCGTTGGTATTGGTTCTGCAGGGCCATGAGAGGTTGAACAAAGATGTATGCAAATACATATATTATTTATATCTAAGCATTACTGTGTCGGGAGTGCTATTGTTGTCTCGGCACACATTTAGCTCTTGGCTCCGGCCTTGGGGCTCTCCTGTAGAACACTTTATCATGTTTTTAGTCTTCATGAATAATTAAAAACTTAAATTACTTGCCATGTACAAAATTCATACGCTTGGTGTGTGTGTGTGTGTGTGTGTGTTGGGGGGGGTGGGGGTTGGGGGTTTGGGGGGGTATACATGAAAATTAATTTTCTTTTCTCTGAGACTGACGGGAAATCAATTAATCTTGATGTATTATTTCATGGCGGGCAGGGCTGCCGCGGCAGCAGTGAGACTGGCTACAGCTGTTCTCATTGGAGAGGCCATATATTATACCAGACGTCTCTGACACTCTCTGAAGGAACGGCTGAGGGATACCAGGCAGGTGAAGCAACATGGAGAGGAGAAAATAAATAAATATTGGGGCTGTTAATACTGTCGTAAAACCGTACAGAGGATGTGGCGTTATTGGGGTATTTTCTCTCTTGGCTGTCACCGCTTGCTGTCGATGTTAATTGTTTTTCCTATTTGAACGTCTTGTTCGATTAATCACACTCAACGCAACGTCCCTTATTTTGGGCATGTATGCTTGAAAACTGAAAAGAAAATCTTATAGATTTCTTAACAATTAAAACAAAAAAACGTTCGGAAAAGGTCAAAGATTTTGTACATTTGTAATTTTGTCTTTCTCAAAATACAAGCTCACGACGCATCACCTCGTGTTGTCAGCAGCCATTGTTGCTGAAGTCGACGTACGGCCAAGTTTTGACTGTCAGGCTGAAGTGGTTAACTAGCTAGTCATATGCTCTTGTCCGTCTTTCTGTCATTTATTTTGTTGTTTCTCTGTCTTTTTTTGGCGGGTGGTGGTGGTGGGGAGGAATTGAGATTTACCACCCGTCGGATAAATGCGTTGGGGTAATATAACACTCGGGATAGAGTGACAGTGCTATTTACTGCCTGCTTTAAAGTTTTATAACTTGCCACAGTGTGCAACTTGTTGTCCGCGTTAGCTGCCCACTCACAGTGGCACCGCGGCTGCAAATAGAAAACTAGGGGAGGGGGAGGAGTGGGGGGTGTATTAGCACCTGGGCAACCTTCATCAAACCGGGCGGTGATTTTCTCCCGTACTGCAGTTAACACAAAAGCACCATGAGTGAATAATATCAATTCTCATTATATCCACACACACTGTGCCTATTGTGTATTAAAGCTTCTTTTTTTCCTTTTAAAAAAAAATTCAGACAGCCAGCAATGGGTAAAACGCTTCCAAAAAAATGAGTCTCTGTGACACATCTAAGGGCCGCAATCTGCATTCAAAGATTTTCCTAGAAGCTTTGTCATTGGTCGATTTGTCTGTCTATTTCCTGATTGATTAGTCATTTCGACCAGGGTTTTTTTCAACCAATGACAAAGCTTCTAGGAACATCTTTGAATGCAGATTGTGGCCCCTAGATGTGTCACAGAGATGCTTTTTATTTTGGGAGCGTTTTACTCATTGCTGGCTGTCTGAATTCCAAAAAAGAAAGAAAAATCACACCCGTGTGAAGTGAGTGGTGCAACTCCGTGTGGGGGTGGGTGGGGGGCGCGGGACTAGTTCCAGACCCACAGGAACGCACCCAGGGTGCCGGCCCGATCCCGGCGAGCTGCCCCGCGTCCGAAACGGTTGAGAAATGACAGAGTTACCGTGTGGGGGTCCCTCTACTGTACCCTCTACTGTACTGTTCTGTACTGTCACTGTACTGTACTGGCACACCCAAAATCACCATATATACAGTTAATGTGCGTGTGTGTTAGGTTGCGCACAGGTGGTGAAAAACAACCGTGCTGTTTTCGTGCTCAGACGCACCCACCCACCCAGCCAGCCAGCCAGCCACCCACCCACACACAGAGCTCCATAAGGGAGTGGTTGCACCACTCAAAAAAAGGTCATTCAAATGTTGACATATTATTGCTTATAGCTACTTTAAGGGAAACATCGCACCTCGTGTCACGGGTGCGACATTTTATCACGAGAACCTTTTTCTCGAAGTGATTTGCAGAGTTCGGACTAATATTGGAAGTTGAGCGTGTCACCTGCGTCAACCAAAGACGGTCGGACAGAGAGGGGACGGGGGGACGGGGACAGACGGATGGCCTGCTGGCGGTACCTGCTGACGAGTGACAAGCGAGATGTGCTGAGTCTCCTTCCAGCTCCATGTTTGTCAGAAGGGTGTCTGTGAGCACACAGTTGCTTCCTTTCACTCATACAAATATGTAGTAAACAGGTTTAAGAGGGAGAGAGTGATGAGAGATAGAGAGTGATAGGCTATCATCTGTCCTCTGTGCGTGTTCTAGTCAGCAGTTGGCCATATGGTGGAGTACCTCTGTGAAATGAACGTGGAGCTGTGGAGAGAGAGAGAGAGACAGAGAGAGAGAGAACTCTCTGTGCATTGTCTATTGGTTGGAGGGCTGGCACAGAGAAGCACGCGCTCCTCTCCTCCTCCACGCTATAAATTCCATTCCATTTATGAACAGATTTCACTGGTCAAGAAGACCAGTAATCAACAATCACTAAACATCTGTTACTATCTATTAATAACCGCGGCGGCGCAGATTTACGACGTATCCGCCCCGATCCCCCCCCCCCCCCCACACACACACACTCACTCCCCCCAGCGCCCGGGCGCCGCACCGCTCACTCCCGAAAATGTATTTCTCCCGTTGACGAGGGGCAGCTTGGAACGGACGGCCGGAGCCATTTGTAAAAAATGTGAGACAAATTAGAGAGCGGCAGACAAGTAAATTAAAGAGCCAAATGACCGCGGCCAGATGGAGCTCAATATAACAAATGGAACACGTTGTGAAGGTGCCAGTTCCTACAGACGCTGCGGAGAGAGGGGGGAATTGATTTAGGTGGTGCGTGCATGGAGCCATTGGTGAGAGAGAGCAGATGAAGAGGTTATATTAACACTTCTACAGGAGGCACAAAGTAGGCCTCTGTGCCCTCTGGCTTCATGCTGCCGTCATTCACACATACGGAGGCCCGCCGGCCACATCATCTATGTTTTAACCCATTTAGGCCTGACGTCGAAAGTAAAAAAAAAGTCTTCTAAATCCTGACAGTTTTCTGATAAACCTATGTTTCTATGTCAGTCGTTCTCAAACATTTTCATGTCAAGGACCCCCAAAAATATATGTATTTGGCCGCCGACCCCCATCTGAAAATAGGTTGTTCCAGGGACACCCCAGAAGCAAAGATTTGAGTTAAAAACGTTCGCTCTGTAACAATATTATATTCAAAGATTTGAGGCACATTTTCACGATTTTTCAAAAATAGCAGACCTACAAGTTCATAGCGCGGCACTCGGCATCTGCTATTTTTCAATAGCCAAAGTATAACATAATGCTTAAAACACCAAATGGGGTTCCCGCCCCAAAATGGGTTAAAGGGCCACTTGCACCCCTTTTGCAAACCAGATCTTATTTTAACTCATTCCGTGCGTTATAGTCTAACATAACAAGATGCGGTCGCTGCCGATGTTTACAGTTATCTTTGAGGAGTCATATCGACGCGTCGTAATTCTACCTCCTCATGATGATTATCCGGCTTAAAATAGTCCCATCGTTTGTTCCCCAGTCGACACATAACCCACTTCCTCGACGCGATCAACACCAAAGAGGCTAGCTAGCCAAGATTGTCCCTCGCACCCTCGTTCACTTTGCATTGGACTCAGTTTCCCAGAAGCCCTTGCAAGCCGGCGATATGTTGATTTCCGGTTACGTCATCACAAAGCGGCGGCCTCGTCACCAGGTCAGGTGTTTTTGGGAGACAAGAATCACTTTCCTGGGGCTTTTTAATGTGGGTAATTTGTGTTTTTAGATATTTTAGTAATTCAAAGTGTCTGTGATGTCATGGACACTGGTCTCACTGCTGGATTTACTACAATGACCATAATGCTTTGCTGCACTCACCCCACCTTGTGGAGAGGGAGAGGGCTGTCTTACTGAGACAACATGTAGTCCAGGAAGAATATGGCCCAGAAGCTAAGCAATAATGCTTCAAAATGTCAGCTTAATTGTACTACTCTTTAAACCCTACACTACAGTATACACCTCATTGGCCAGCGTCCCACAGGGGTCTACACTTGGGCCGCTCCCCCCCCCCCCCCCCCCCCTAGTCTCTACACACCAAATCTCTTCACCGGAAATTGCCAAACTAGTTTTTGCCAAATGTCCCCCAGAATAGGATCGCTAAGAGTGGTTGCAGTGGTTAAAGGGTTATGACGGTTTTGGGCAGTTTGGTGACTCGTTTGCAGTGGTGGAAAGTACATTTACTTAAAGGACCACTTCACCACTTCACCACCATCTTCATAGATTTTCATTATCGTGAGAACGATGGCTTCCATTTTCGCATTGCAACTTTTCAGGACTAGAAAGCCTGCAGTTTCTATTAGCTTGTATTCCCCATCGATGATGTCACTGGAGGACGGTTTCTGAACTGCCCACAGCCCTCCTATGAGACACAGACCGAGTAGAAAAGAATTGCGCAATTTTTTCATGATATGAAGATAGGTTAAAAAGTGGTGAAGTGGTCCTTTAAGTACTGTACTTAAGTACAATTGTGACGTATTTCCAATTTCCAATATTTTTACTTCTACTCCACTACATCTCAAATCCAAATATTGTACTTTTAATGCACTACATTTATTTGAAAACTTTAGTTACTTTGTAGATGTGTATTATTAGTATTACAAAACATGCATTAACCACTTCAGCCCTATTTATATTTCAGCCATTTGAAAATAGCAGATTTTCGAAAAGATTAGTATACAATTTAAATACATTTTAAAACATGTGAAACAGGACATTCTGCACAATGACTACTTTTACTTCTGGTACTTTAAAGCACATTTCTGATACCAATACCTTTTATTGTACTTTTACTCAAGTACATTTACTTATATACTCCAAGTAGACAGACATTTTACTCCAAGTAGACAGACATTTTACTCCAAGTACACAGACTTTTTACTCCAAGTAGACAGGCTTTTTACTCTATGTAGAGTATTTCTACATTGTGATATTGATACTTGCCAGTATACCCTTTTCCACCATTACTCGTTTGTGCTATGATTCTCACCTGCCGGTTGTGTCCAGGTTGAGAAGGTGTGTGTGTGTGTGTGTGTGTGTGTGTGTGTGTGTGTGTGTGTGTGTGTGTGTGTGTGTGTGTGTGTGTGTGTGTGTGTGTGTGTGTGTGTGTGTGTGTGTGTGTGTGTGTGTGTGTGCTAAATGGAGAGCGCTGCGGCAGCAGCACTAGGGTGAGCATTAGAGAACTGCGGATGAGCTTTTTTGTCACCCTAATCCGCCCGTACATATTAATGATCCGCCCGTTATCCGACCGCATTAATTAATTAATCCAATTTATATATCCGCAACCACCCGAAATCCGCTGCAGGGATAGCCAATCTACAAGCTCACAATGCGTCGCTGGCTCGCTGCGGACGCGTTGTGAGCTTGTAGATCGGCTATTTATAAGTTGTGTCACTCACCACTGCCGACAGTTCACCAAAGTTACGGTTGTATATTCCCATTTCCATGGCAACAAGGGCTGCCGTCCGTTCAGTCAGTCACGTTCGCACATCGCAACGAACGTCTTTTCATGTGGCATATATCCAGCCCTCGCTCCCATGCAGTCCCATGTCACCGAGTCCACGCCAAACTTATATTCTTCCCTTCTGTTTCAGTTAGTTGTAAGTTTCTTTCATACTCTCAGCTGCCTGTTAGCCTAGCAGCTAGCAGCCCACTCGTTGTTGTGGTCCTTCTTAGCCAATATAGGCGTCTAATTTGTGCCTAATGGAAAATATGAAAATACTACTAACGCAGCATGATGCTGAATTTTGTGCCTTTTAAAAAATATATTATAAGACTATAGATAGATATCATTAATTTATTTCCGTTTTAAAAGTTATAAAGCCTATAGATAGATGGCTGCCATTCATTTATTATTTCCAGCATTATTTCACCCGCGGTTTATCCGATATTAATTTATAATATATTGAATTGACCCTAATCCACCCTAAACTGCGGTTCACCCCGCGGCAACCGCGGCTAAATCCGCCACCCGCTGGTCTCTAGTGAGCATGCACATTTGTTTGGGTTAAAGACTGCATGTTAATGAAATAGATCATGAGCAATGCTATTATGATGATGGATTACAGCACTTCCCTCGTGGCATAATATTTTATTTATGACCTTTTGGATGGCTTAGGAAAAGAAAAACGACGGAAGGAGAGGAGATGAAAAAAGATTTGTAGACAGTGTTCTGCACTGTGGCCCTTTTTACAAACACGGAACAGCCAGTATTTACCGAACACAATTTATTCAGTGGCATGTGAAGATCACGGAGTTGGAGTGGGAGATTAGCTTTGGGTTAATGAAGTCTGGAGAAGGGAGAGAGATGGTTAATACTCCGTAATGTAGAGGCTTTTAATTTCCAACCGTGGCAGGCGACGGGGCCTTAATGTATGATTTTTACGTTCTGTTTCAGATTGCATAAAGTGGTCAGTGGCTGTTTGTCTTGCTCATTTAAAGCACCATTATTCAGATGCATTGGGAGATGATGCATTAGGGCCCATTTCGCTATACTTTGCCTTCCCCAGATAGAGAATTATAAAGTATTCCTCCTTCACTGGAAGACAATAACACCACAGTAATATTCTCCTGAAAGCCCATCTCTGTCTCTCTCGCTCTCTCCGACATACATAAGCTGTTAACACATAATACGCCACCATTTGTTTCTTTAATCTTTGCCTTTTATCCCCCCCCCCCCCCCCCCCCCCCTTTATCTTTTCTTTTTTCTTTTCATTTTTTTTTTGCTCTTGAGGCATCATTATGGGAATCTCTGCTCTCATCACTCATTTGAAATCCATTTTTATTTTTCCGCTGGAGATTCCTCCCGGACGGTTGCAGCAGTTACTTACAGTGGGCCCCGCCGCCCGCCCTCCCCGCCTGCCTCCCTCCCTGCTACTGATAAAGGAAGCAGGGACTGACAGGGACTATTTGTTATGGGGATGAGACAGGGGCGACACACCACTAGATTATAAAATGCAGAGACGTGCAGAGGTCAGATAAACAATTTGCCACCAAACTTGGCTACCCATGATGCACTCTGCTCCCTCCCTGTCTACTCGATATCGGGCGGGAGGGGAAAAGAGGAGGAGATCTGTGGCGTTGAGGGAAGGGCGGGTGGGAAGGATGATATGAGGGAGGGAGGTGGGGGGGGGGGGGGGGGGGGGGGGGGTTAGGAGCACAAAGGAGCACACAGTGAGAGAGCCCCCCTGGCTGACGGCAGTCAGGTTTGCATTTTTTTTCTCTCTCTCCCCCTCCCTCTCTCTCTGTCTCTCTCTCTCTCTCTCTCTGTCTCTCTCTCTCTCTCGCCTCTCTCTGGGTTAATTCACAGGATGAAAAGCTGCTCTGTGCGATGTGTCATATATCAAAGACAGGGCATCAGTAATCTTTGCTCAAGGGCACAGATAACAGACAGATAGACATGTGAATGAGATGGAAAAAAAAGCAACTCATCCTTTTTCTGCTACCACCACCGCGGAGGAGATAAAACAAGATTTATGACTCATCTCGGACCACATGCCGGCTGCGCGGCCCATTTTTCACGCGCTCCAAAAATTGGTGCTGCTGGAAAGCAATCTGCTTGTCAGTGTGTCCATCAGGTGCTTCAGGAGGAAATTGGGTCCTTCGGGGCTTTCTACCCTGCAGTCAGCTATTTTCTTTATAGCAGTTTTGTTTTTAATGGTATCCATAAATATATGTAGGCTTATAAGTACCTTTATCACCCAAGGAGCCTTTTTTTTTGGTTTTCGGTGTGATGTTGTGGCCATGATGCAGCCATCCTTTGGTGTTAGTTTTTGTTTGAAGTGAAAGACCCTTGTGTGTGTGTGTGTGTGTGTGTGTGTGTGTGCGTGTGCGTGTGCGCGCGTGCGTGCGCGTGCGTGCGCGTCATGATCTGAAGATCTGCAGGGTTTATTCAACGCGTTGACAGACAGCGATGATGAGATGTTTTGACTGCTGCCCGGCTCACTTTGATTGGCACCCGTTTGCCTTTGTTGTGTTAAGTATACTCAGCCAAATCACTTCTTTTTACTTTAGAGGAGTTGATGACTGCCTGGAATGAGAGCATATTTCATATACAAACTATATTTAAGGGAAAACAAAAACAAATTCAGGTTTTTAACGACTTAAGCACTGTTTTACAATTACAATTTAGGCATTTAGCAGACACTCTTAATCCAGAGCTATTTAGGAATTAACAGCAGGCAATGACAACAACACATGGTAATACACGAAAATCGCTGATCTACAAGCTCACAGTGTGTGGCATCACATGAGCCTGCAGATCGGCCATTTGTTGAAAATGTTGGCCTATGTGGACACCACCAAGTTGACACCAGTGGTTAAGGCACTTTAGGATAATAGGAGATGTTTGAATCTACATTATGGGGAGGTAAAGTGGCACATCCTGCATATAGCTTATAGCTAGTGTGTGGTTTCCTGTTGACACCAATAAGTATCTCATCATAATTACAGAACATATTCATCTGTCTTTTCTAAAATGCCATATACTGTAGGTACAAACAGCCACAAATTACTTTTAAGAGGAAAATGTACCGCAAAAGGAATACTATAATGACAGCCAAGCCCGGCGGCTGCTCTGTCATTACTTACTGGGGCATACCAACTGGGACATACTATAACTGAAACAGCTTTTTAAAATGAAATCCAGGCGGAAATGGCAGTTTATTATTTGACATTTTTGACAAGAAATCGATTAAAAGCAAGTTATAGAGTCGTCGTTGTGGCCAACCTGTCAATTTTTTTTTATAGCTATGGATAAGTTGTGAACAAAGCCACACAAATCACAATATGGTGTTCAGTAGTGAAGCCACTATACAGACTGGCTCCCCGAGTGCATGTCATGTTCTATAGTGAGGCGACAGTCTTCACTTAATTCATGATCTTAAAAAATAAATACTTCACCAGTAAAACCAACAAAGGTGCTTCACACGAACAGTGATGGTGTAACTGAGACAAAAACTAATTGCGAGAACCCCCCCCCCCCACCTTTATGTATTTAAGTCACAGTTGTCAAAACCCAGGAGAATTCAGAGATTCAAATTGCATTATCAATTCATTTTATTTTACTCTAGTGGTGGAAATATTCCATAGATATTTATTTGTATGTTTTCAAGTTAAATGAATGCTATTGCATACAAAAACTGTATTCAATCTTACATAATGTAGAATAGAGCTGTGGTGGGCAGGGCGGCAGGCGCACACATTTTTTATATAAAGCTAATGGACTTTTTGAGAACATTCATGGCCCTGAGAATAGCCAAAAGTGTAACATTCTGTATCCGTGAACCCTGATCTCGTTTGCATAAAACATCTTAGGAGTATTGAGTACCAATCTGAGGCCAGTTAAATAATGATGTAGTTCATAATGCTAGATGAGAATTCCTAATGTGAGAGGATAGTTTGTGTTGCAGTTTGACAGCTGTTCTGTCTAGGATTCATGGAGGGTAATTTTGGGAAACATTATACATTCTCCTTATTCTTACTTCAATCCCTTGTCTGCTGTTCAGTTCACCCTGACCTCCTTTCATAACGAAAAGAGTGTTAATATTTTTCCTCAGAGTCATGGCTCTGAGGAAGATGTACTTACTTACTCACTTATGCCTGACACCCTTTCCAGGGTATAGGCCGTCGACAAGGGACCTCCAGAGTTCTTGGTCACTGGCGTTCTTTTCTATATCTGTGACCAGGTGCATCGTACACTTTTACTAATACAGAGGCTTAAAGTTGTCTGAGCCAGCGTCTCAGTTTGTTCTTCCACGTTTGCTGCTGCTGTGTCTCACTCATAATGTTTTCAGCACATTAAAACACTTAAACCATACAATACGGTTCTATACTCGGCCACTTCCTTTTCTCTCTCGCTGCACTAAATATCTTCACCGAAAAAGACTACCAGCTCACAGTTGAGCTCGGAGATCCGCTATTGTTGCTGAATGTTCGTCCCAGAATCGGCATGTCATAGTTAATTGTACAGAATTATTCCATCTAATTATCAACAGCAATGTACTACTATAGCACAGGAACTGATTGCGTTTCACTAACATCTTGATACGCACTTACAAAGTTCTTATTGGTAATGTGTTTCAGTTAAAACTTATGACCCAGATAAAATTATATAGACTAGGTTGTAATGAACTGCATATCGGGTATCTAGAACACTTTTCCAAGTGTCGTGTGAGTGGCAGGCTGGCGTGGTGTAGCGGAGTCCTGCTGTGCGCGTAGTGTTGACAGCACGGCGAACTGTAGTGCGACTCTCTCTGTTCTGGATCAGGTTGCACTTGGGGAAGCATTGGCAGGGTTCCTCTGGGCCATGGGCCTTCTGCAGGGGCAGGGCGCTGGTATTCCAGAGGACATGCAGGATCAGCTTAAAGCTACGGTCTTGTTGACTTTGATATCCTATCTGACACTGGCACGTCCACACGTTTACACCACCGCCACCGACCCAGCCCTGACATCAGAATATTCGCATCTGTGCTGGCGAGGGGATTTGGATCACTGCAGGGGGTGGAGGGTTTGAGGCTTGTGTTTCTTTTCTTCCTGTTGCAGATGATCAAGCGGTGGGGGGAGGGAGAGGGGATTGTCTGTCATTCGGCTGCTTTTCCTTCCTATTGTGACACGATCACGTGTGAATGACAGGCAGGTCAAGGTGAGAGGAGGGGAGGGGGGTGGGGGTGGTTACGTGGCGGGCACAGCGAGCAGATGTTCGGATGTGCTGGGCACCGAGAGGGAACGACGGGGCCAGGACAGTGCGTGTAAAACATGCAGCTGTGCACGGAGCCCGCTTGTCTCTCCCCCAACGGCCCTTGAGCCCCGTCGTACCTGCTGTCGCTGTCGAGTCTGCATGCCAACTGTGACATCTGTTCCCGAGATGACAGCACCCGGCAATATCTGAATGTCAATATCGCCACGGACATACAGAATGAACCGAGGCAGCGTAGGGGTTTGACACTCTGAGACGAATCATCCTTCAAATGAAAGGTTAGCGCGGCACGCGGCGTGCGCCGGAGAAACAACCGCTTTTAATCAGATGGCAGGGGGCACATCTGTCAGGCGCTCCTCCTCGGTGAGAGATGCAGTCACAGGGGCCAATGAGAGCGGCCATTGATCAGTACAAATCACTTCTCCTCTTCAGCGCTGTCAAAACACAGGACTAAGTGGAGATGAAGACACCGTGGGATTCAGCATGACTCTCCAATAGTGATGCACGGATCAATTAGGGCTGGCCGATGCACAATATCTTTATTTTTGCTAAATACCTTAATATTGATATTGTGACGATAATATCGTAATGTAAACATAATATAAAGGCCTTTCTTTTTAATTTGTCAGAAATGTTCAATAGAGCACCGAAGTCTGACGTCAATATCGGTAGAGGGCGTTATTGTACTTTTTATTTGCATTGTACTTTGTATTTGCATAGGGGGATTTTAGATCGCCTCATATAACTGTGTTTGAAAAATAAACAAATCATCCAGGCCGCTTCACTCATATGGATATGAAGAATCAACTGACTGAGAGAAAACGCTATTGTTACTGCTACTGAATTAGTTACATTTTCGCTACAAACAGACTGTATCATATATGAGTGACTGACTGTCGCAAATGATACAGAGACACCTCCCCAACAATATCGCCGAGACAGCTTGTTTATTTTTGGACCACACGCTTATATGAAACGATTTTAAGATGAGCCCATGTTATTCTCCATAGAGAAATTACTTCCATGAACCAGGGGAATCGAGGGGACGAGCGAGTGACGTCAGGGTGCTCTATAATGACAGAAATATAGTGCCGAAGTCCTGACGTCACTCACTCATCCCCTGGTTTGAGAAGGTAATTTCTCTATGGAGAATAATATTGGGTCATCTTAAAAATGAAAAGAAATAATCAAACTGTCTATGCGATATTGTATCATTTATGACAGTCAGTCAGTCATATTAGTCATAGTCAGTTGATTCGAGGCAATCTAAGATCCCCCTATGCCGCTCGTATTGACAATTTTGAAAGTATAAAATAAGGCTTAAGAAAGAAAACACTTTTGTCATATCACACAATATTACGACATGCGAAATCCCAGATGATATCTGATATAATATTGATAATATACATTGCCTAACCCTAGGATCAATCCAGGACTCATGGGATATAGTCGACTAAAGAGTGAATTGAGATTGGGTCGGTAGGTGCGGGGCATTATAGAACAAATTTCAGTGATATGAACACAATAAACTTTCAATTTGCTTACTGTACTTACTTTCTCTCAACCAGCAGAAAGAGAGAGATAGAGAGTGAAAGCTTATTAATCACCGTTTTGTTTTGATCAAACAGGTCAAAACAGGTCGTTGGGATTTCATAGGCTTTTTCATAGGCTTTTGTGCCGAGTTGGATGGTTATGGTTTGAAAAGCCTCACCCAAAGAACGCCGAAGTCCTGACGTCACTCGCTCATCCCCTGGTTCTGCCTGGTTCACGGAAGTCATTTCTCTATGGAGAATAGCATGGGGTCATCTTAAAATCGTTTCATATAAGCATTGTGGTCCAAAAATAAACAAGCTGTCTCTGTGTTATTGTCAGGGAGGTGTCTCTGTATCGTTTACGACCACCTGTCACTCATATATGATAGTCTGTTTCTAGCGAAAATGTAACTAATTCAGTAGCAGTAACGATAGCGTTTTCTTTCGTCAGTTCAGTTCATTCTTCATATCCATATGAGTGTAACGGCCGGGATGACATGTTTATTTTTCAAACATAGTTCTTATATGTGGCGATCTAAAATCATAAATTACAATGCAAATAAAAAATACATGAACCCATGGATTTGCGCCCTCTACCGATATTGACGTCAGACTTCGGTGCTCTATACAGTGCATCACTACTCTGCCAGGTCTGCTGTACTACTACGATAGTAAGGAGAAGCATTGTGGACATTCACCAGTGCTTGCTGTTGCATTGAGATCTTGAGTTTGGAATGTGTGTACTACTAGCATTATAAGAGTATAGAGAATATCATGAATAGGGCTAGATTCTAGATATTGTGAATGACACCGTGGTGAAGATGATGGTGCAGATCATAGAAATTGAAATGTATAACGGACATTTCCACTTATAGCAGCAATGCTGTGCTGCCGTATCAAACACAGAAGAGGAAGTACACTAGTAATCAATCCGCGTGGCCCTCCGTGATGCATTGGCTATGCTATCCATAACGCATCCATAACAGTGTCATTGCGTCCCCCAGCAAAGTAGGGGGCTGTGAATTGTGAAGACAGAAGTATAGGGTGCTTAGTTATGACCTATCCATACGTTTATATGGTATTAACACTTAACCCTACTTAGGTTAATGGATCACAATGCTTCTTTTTCTTCGTCATCCAGCTTTCTCATAGTGCCTTATCACGCATATAACAGATCAAAACAAGAAATGCCTCAAATCATCATATATCAGCTTGCATTCCATTGTCTTGAATATTGTACCTTTAGTGGTGCTTTCTGGAGTCACGTTTGCAGTCTCTAGTCATGGTGCGGTGGGGGAGAGGAGAGCAGGCTTAGTGTCCCATTGGCCGTGGGGCTTAGTGTCCCATTGGCCGTATAGGGCTAGTCTCCCATTGGCTTAGAGGCCAGCCAATCATGAAAATCTCGCCACTAGACCACGTGACTAGACTAGAAAGTCTGATCATCGATCAGCTCTGCAAGCTGATAAAAAGTCTAGACTTATAGGGGATAAAGTGTGGGCTACTCACACCATTAAGCATAGAAGGGCATAATGATAGTTTTAGCACGCCAGCCATCTCTCTCTCTCTCTCTCTCTCTCTCTCTCTCTCTCTCTCTCTCTCTCTCTCTCTCTAACCTCCTTGTGGTGAGATTAAACCTGTGGTTTGGCATACTAAAAGTACTGCACGCAGGATCACAGTAGGTTGTAGTGTTGTGTTAGGTTGGCTGGCGAGCTGCATGGGATTGTGGGGTTGTTGCAGTACAAGGCCTGGCTAGCAACATGGAATTACCCTGTAAACGGTCTGGGGATTATTATAGAGACTGACTGAGCCCAGAGTTTTTGGTCCAATGCTGATCGCGATATTGTATTGAGTCCCAGACAACTGATTGATCTCAAGCTTTCTCACTTTTCCAAAACATGGGTTATGTTTTGGACGACGAAAAGTGAGAAAGCTTGAGATCAACTTGAAAAACTTTTGACATTGACATTTAACTTATGAGCAAATACATATTTTTTGATAGATAAAACATTTTTTTGATTAAGAATTAAACTATTTGAAAATAGCATTAACTTTATACAATGAACCAGCAAAATAAATAACAGTTCGATGATGTTCGAATTCGATACACATCGGACCATATTTTATTTCACCGCAGCGTTCTCGAAACATAACTGATCTATTATGCACACAACGGGGCACGATGCAACGCATTGTGAGCTTCTAAAGATTGGCTATTTTTTGAAAACCTTTGAACAACAATCCCAAAACAGGACCGCCAGGCTGACAGTGGTTAAAAATGAGGACAACATAAATGTCGACACAGATGTCAAACAAATCAAATGATGGCTGATACAGTACAGTATATCAGCCAGACAGATATATGGCTCGGGCGCCACACGGTAGGTTGTAGTATACAGTTGGGTGCCACCGATATTGTCCCTTATCATTTGACCCATTTAGGCCTGACCTCAAAATTTAAAAAAATCCTTCTAAATCCTCCACGATTTTTCAAAAATAGCAGACCTACAAAGCTCGTAGCGCGCCGGTGGCGCGCTATGAGCTTGTAGATCTGCTATTTTTCAATAGCTAAATTATAACATAATGTTTAAAACACCAAAAGGGGTTCCCGCCCAAAATGGGTTAACTGTCTTTTTGCGCAGATCACGCAAACCTCAGCAAAAAGAAAAGGACAATATCGATGGCCTCCAACTGTATATGGCTCGGGCGCCACACGGTAGGTTGTAGTATAGTGTCGTTATGCGAGGTTGGCTATAGCTGCACAGGATTGCCGTGTTGTTGCAGTACAAGGCCTGGATATCAACATGGGGATTGCCCCGTAAATGGTTAGGACTATTATCCTCTCTGGGGTTCCTTTCCCTGTGAACCCCTGTGTTTCTTGTCTGATCGGAGCCCCAGTAAACGTGTAAGTTCAGACCCCGGGGTTCGCCTCCTGTCCCGGGGCCTTAACCTTAAGATTGCATCTGCAGAGGAGGTTGAAAGTGTTCGGAGCTGGAAAAGTAATTGCAAAGCTAAGGTTAGTAATTTTGTGGTATTAAATTGCCTGTCAGAGCTAAATGAAGTAGGGCGTCTGCGCTGCCAAAAGCCATGCGAGCCCATGCTCAGAGTGGTGTAGCTTTACCAGTGTGGAGCGTGTAGTTTCATCCACTACATCATTTTATCATTCAACTCGGTTCATGGTGTTGTTTTAAGAGATTTAAGTCTCATTACCGACAACCTGGGCCCGTGGTTGATTTATGCCGTTATTACAGTACACTCTCTCACAATAGAAATGATGCATGAATCACATTTGTACTGTAAGACAAATGTTCCTGTTCCCTCCAAGGGATTAGAGGGACATTTTAACTAGTTAAAGGGACCCTCATTAAGCTCTCGTTATTGGATAAGTGCTTCTCATTTACTCTGTGAGATTCCAGGCCTGACTAACTGGTCTTTATACCCCTCGGAAGATTACAAGCCCTCTACTGCTGCTGCTGTGTGTTAATTTGCTCTTTGTGATGCCACCACTGCAGTTACATTTATTTTTAATGTCCGAACCCGCGTCTCTGACCTTCAATTCCTGCTGAGTCCAGCACCTGCTGACCCCCGGCCCTAAATCTGTCAGGGTGGGAGGTATATGTGTGTGTGTGTGTGTGTGTGTGTGTGTGTGTGTGTGTGTGTGTGTGTGTGTGTGTGTGTGTGTGTGTGTGTGCTGTGTGCTGTGTGTGTGTGTGAGCTGCTAGTGCCTATACTTGGCTTGGACTCTTCTTGTCATGTCCCAGAGATGTTTTACATCTTGTTTCAGATGCTCTGCCTGTAATGTTCCCTGACCTTTTCTTTATACTACTACTGCTGCTACTACTACTACTACTATTACTACTAGTAGTAGTAACACTACTACTATTACTACTAACACTACTACTACTACTACTACTACTACTACTGTCTATTGCTATTATTATTATTGCTATTACTACTGCTATTACAACTACTAATAACAAAAAAAATAATAATGTGTGCCCCACCAACCCTGCTGAATAATCCCTACTAAGCACTGCAATGTCAACCCACTGATATTTCATTAACTTTAATCCCCTATGAATCACACAGGAATATTAAGGAACATATTAAGCTCAAGCTATATATTTTAAACGTAATAATAATAACAACAGCGGCCATCCTAATGTCACATACTATATTTAATTCATTAATAATAATAATAATAATAATAATAATAATAATAATAATAGGTATATTAACATAATTTAAAACAAAGAGCATGCTGCAGCTATGCCAGATTGTGTCTGTATGCCAGGAATCCCAACCAAAGGTTCTAGGCTAAAGTTACATTTCTGATAAACAGCCCATGTGGGTGGCAATGGCTTCATTTGAACCCCAGTATGAAATATGTATGAAATAGTTTTTCAGTCCAATTATTGCATTTTATTATAAAAATGTAAGTCAACTATTTCTAAAATATATATACAACATCGCTGTGTTATGTTATGTACTGTAGGCACTGATTGGTCCAGCGGTTTGCACAATTTGCTCTGGACAAACACACAGACACACAGACTTATAGCCAGCTGGCCTCCTGCAGATAACATACTGTAAAATGAAGTGAGGGGCGCTCTTATCATCGTACATCATCTCATTCCGACCAATCACAATTTGCGTCCTCACCTTCGTCATCAATGTTTGTGTTTACACAAACACTCAAAATTGTCCATTGTCAATGGCATTTTAATGTTTGTGTAGGACAAAGTATGTGCACACACCAAAAGCACACACCAAAAGTTGAACACTCAAAAATAACAATTTTATAAGCTAATGTCGATGCTTTCAAACCAACCGGCACAAGCACAAGTTAAGTTATTACTGTTAAGTTATTACATTTGGGAATATCAACTTCCACATCACTAGATATCACAACGTAAATTACATTACGCATTTTATATTCTTTGTCCTGCCTCCGCAGCACACAGTATAAGAATTAATGTCACACAGAGCGACTGAACGCCTCCTAGTGGCACAAAGTCAATGTTACCGTGTAGCAAACAAAACAAACACACATACCGAGCAATAGGGTTTTTGACATAACGCATTTCTATTCTTATATTAAAAAAAAATAACGTACATCAAATTGGACATTTAAAAGTAGCTCTACAATTTGTATGAGCGGATAGGTCCAATAAAGTTATTTACATGTCAGTCAAGTTTGAAATATTACTGAGGCGAGCCAACTGGCAAATGAAGTATTTATGATTTTTTTTTAAAATAACATTTGTAAATGTTTGAAAAGCTAAATTAACACGGTGGGAGAAGAGGAAATGTGACTGACTGTGTCTCCCTAAAGTATAGTCTTGCCTTTCCCCGTCCATCAGTTTATTTGAAAGCTATCATTTCCTCTGAATTCATCGCTGAAAATTGGCATCGATTTGCCAGATGACGGATACTAAGAGCCTCTCTATTGGCATGGCCATTGACAGTTTTCAGTACATTCTGCATCTAATTATCACCCCGGTCCGAGCGACACACCTTTGCATGCTGGGAGAGCCGGTCGATGGCGCAGGCTGCATTGTTCAGTGAGGGGTTTATTGAGCTTGTTGTCAGTGCTGTGTGATTTAGGGCATCACGGAGAACATTTCTTTGTGTGTGGCATAATTAAGCCTGCTGTGGACTACTCCCAGACTGCTAAAGACATCACTAAAGAAAAGATCTGTATTGTTGATGGCCCTAATGCAGAGGGATTTTTCAACCGCTGCAAGCTCAATAGCTTTCCCCTTTCTCAGTTTCTCTCTCACACATTTTCTTTCTCTCTCTCTCTCTCTCTCTCTCTCTCTCTCTCTCTCTCTCTCTCTCTCTCTCTCTCCATTTGGTTCACACATGAATAAAAGGTTTCTGGTACTAGGGAAGTGAGTGCATCGATGGTAGAAGGAGACAGATTGGTGACATTGTGTTGAATCAAATCATTTGAAAATATCAATTAATCCACTCCAGTGTGAGCAGGGATTGTGTGGGGGAAATAATGCATCGGTGCCATTATAACCTCTTAACTTCAACAAATGGCTTGTTGATTTCCACATTATGCCATCGCACCTCGCCAGCAACAACAAGGTCCTTTTTTTAATATCCACGTTTTCTTGTTTAATGTGCAATATTTGAACGCGTAAGTATTTGTAATTTGTGCGTTCCGCAATATTTTGAACTGCCTGTCACTATGGCCCGTCAAGTGCAACAAAGCAGGATCGATGCCGTGTATACTATGGATAGGGCCCCCTATGGCATACATATAACTACCCCAAGACAGTGTTGTTTACCCGCAGTCACAGAGGCCTGCTGTTCCACCCTCCAATACATAATAATACAATATTTGTTCTAAAATGTTTGAAAATGATTCTTGAAAATGATCTTAAAGAAAAATCTAAATGTTTTGAAAATCTACAAGGTCACAGTATTTTTGGAATATCTTAAGTCTAAGATATAGATAAGATAGTCTAAGAGTCTAGGAAAGTGGAGGGTGGAACCCACCCCCCACTTTCAGAACCCGTGCTCCGATGTTTGTACCTGCCAGGGGAATGCTACCTCTTGCCAGGACTCAACACCTGCTGGAGACGTTGTGGAGAGAAGTGCTGGGTGGTAGTGGGTGGTGGTGGTGGTGTGGGGAGGCTTGGTAACATGACCCTCCAATCCCCTGCCTGTTCCCACAGTGGCCCTGAACCACCACTCCGCGGCTCCAGTGGCTAACTCACAGCTCACTTGACCGTGCTTATAGGAAGCCCATTGTTGCAAAGGACAGAATTCAGGGGGGAAGTGGTGTAATCCTGGCTATGTCCTGGATCAGTCAGTTTGGATTTCACACAGGAACCCCTCCACCCCCCCCCCCCCCACTCCCTGATCAGGCACTGGTGTAGCCAAGGGCCTCCAGACCGGACACCACCATGTTCCCTAGGAGACAGAACAACACCACCTTCCTTTTTCTGCACCATCATGCACGGCAGAATCCTCTGTTAATTTTGTCACTCTCGACACACTCGATGTTAAATTAATACATATGATTCAGTTTTGATTTAACTGTTAAATTACAAAATATATATTAGCAAGAGGCTAGTTGTCTATGAACCTGTCTTAGACGACTAGCCTCTTGCAGAGACACAGCGTGAATGAATATTTTTCACATTGTGTAAATTCATAATTTTAGATGCACTGCTGTGAGTTATCCACAAGTAATTTCCTAAATATGGATGTATTTTGATAGACATGTAAAGTTACACTTGTCCCTCCAGTGCATTCATTGTATATGGTTCATTCACTCGGCTGCATGTGAATAGTCAAAACGTATGAACAGCAATGAAGACGGCTGTCCACATGCATGTACGTACTGTACCTATGATACAGTGCATGCTATTCGAAAAAGACAAACTATTCAGCAATTATTCTTTTTTTACTCCATATAATATACGACGTTGTGCTGATTTAATAGAACCAATGATTCAGAAGGCAAGCTGGTCTAGTATTTATAAATCAACTTAGCACGCTTGCTGAAGCCTGCCGAGGCAATGAAACATTTGGATCCAAAGGGATCTGGTAATATCTCCAGCCATTTCTCATAAAACCATCTGTACTTGGACTAGTACTTACATAGTAAATTAGCAATTGATTCTGTGTGCTTTAATGCATGGAACCCGTGCAATTGCCAGTGCATTTTCTTTCTGGTGAATGTAACACTAATATTACTTTTATTTTCGCAATGGTAGCTGCCGTGCGTCGCCTCAGTGGCCTTCCTGACCCCATCACTAAACGAGCCAACATGTGGTCCCAGTACGTGGTCCCCCGTCATCGGGCCCTGACCGTTGGCCAGAAGCCTCGAAAGTAAATAGTTGTGGATAGTTTTGACAGTCCAGCACCAACATGCTCTCACTCACACATCCTCTCACTTCCCTTCTCCTATGCCCCCGTGGGCATGTCACCATCAGGCACAAGCCACCAGAAGGAAATCCAAAAACACGACAGATCAAAGTGTATTTTGTAAGTGGCACTGGCCGCTGTCAGCCTCCCCCACCCCTTGTGCCCCGGGGCGGTCAGTCTGGTGACTTACAGCAAGGCTAATCGCCCTCTTTAACCACATTAATCTTTTGGGGGCATGACATTATAAACATTTTAAAAAACGGAACATGGAAATATCAAACAATAATATTCTGTATATATATTTTTAAATATTATTGTTTTTTTATAAAAAATGAAAACAACGAAGAATAGCTGATTTACAAGATCACAACACCGTGGGTTGGGATGTGTTGTGAGCTTACAACAAAGTATGTAGTGCTTAAGTGGCTAACGAAATGGAAGCAATTCTTCCCCAAGCCATATACCCCAGAGCACTATCATGCACTACGTGATAAACTGCATGCTGCCTGTGATGCTTCTCCTCCATTCCAAAATGTTTGCCTCCCTTCAGACGGTCTACACGGGCTCCGACACAGTGTTATTCCTCTTCCTTTGGTACAGTAGGTGGGTTGGAAAGAGCTAAAAGAGGGAGAAAAAAAAGCCACGTCCAGTGTGAGTCATGTCGTCTTTTATCAAATTAGACAAGCTCTAGCCCACACAAATGACATTGAAATAAATTGATGTAATGACAAGAATTCATGGCTCACAACAACAGTGAGAGGTGAAAATCCACCCCAGCGATTTTTCTGGCTTTGCACTTGGCATGACATGTAATGTGAGCTCAGTCGAGTAAGAGGAAAACACATCTATCCACCCCCCCCCCCCCCCCCTTCTGTTTTACATACAAGTGGAAGCATGAACAGTAAAGGCTTGAAGTTATTCCAGGAGACAGAGGGAGAGGGCTGCCGGGGTTGCTGGTTCTCTCTCCACCTATGCTGTGAAGAGCAGATAATTTCTCCATGGCCAGAAGGCTTTGATTGGCTGGCTCGTTAGTGAAGAGAGCTGAGAGATGTCTGGCTCTCTCCGTGGACATTAAGCAGCTCTGCACCACATGATGTATAAGTGGGCGGAAGGGTTATCTCGTTTTGGGTTCGTTTTTCTTCTCCACTCCTCATTTTCTTCTTGACCCTTAACTTGGGTTACAGTGTCACGTAAGGCCATACAGTTTTTTTAGTTGCTCTGCAACACTAGAGAGAATAAGAAAGTATAGATTTGTCCACAAGCGTGCACTGCATGTCAGACATCCAAATCCAGACAGTTTGTTAGTTAAATACTCCAGTTTGAAAGTACTGAACATGTTGAAAGGTCCGCTGTGCTTCGAGGTATTTGGTCAATCTTTTAGCTTCCAAAGTTCTTCATACAACTATTGTTGGTGTTCTTTAAAAAAATTAAGTAAAAACGGGAAATTGCTGTACGGCCTGAAAGAAATTGTTAAAATATCCTATACCAATTAAACTCCTAATCTTGCATTGTTTGTGCATTAATTCAGTAACATGTCATAATGTGTTTCGGTTCTCATAGTTCACAATTCACATGTGTGATGTATCATAAATATATGAATATAATGAAATATTTAAATTAAGCCCATTTTATCAAAATGTAAGAGCCTGGCTTTATTACCACTACTGTGTCTTAGAAATCAATTTAGCCTGCCGCCATTAATTAATCCCTCGATTGCGTATTGCCATGGTTTAATCACGCGTGACACTTACTTTGAAGAGCCAAATATCCGTAATCGCATTTTACTATGAAACCATTCCGTGTGTGTTGACGAAGCTGGTGCTCGTTCTCTCGGTCGGTGGTGGAAAAAGTGGACCGCGAGTATCACAGCGCCTGCTACAGGCCGTTGAAAACGCTTGTCTGGGACAAAGCGTCCTCTGCAATGTCGCTTCTGTGAGATAAAGCCGTCTGAAAACAGAGCCGACAATGTTAGTGGATGCGCGCGCATTTTCAAAATGGCCGCGCCCATTGTGTCAGAAGCATAACAAAGCTAACTGACGGTAGATTTCGATACGATCGTATTAAAACATGCATTAATGAATACATCGCTGTTAAAACGGCTTTTCCGTTTGTGGCAGGCTACAAGATTCTACGTTTTAAAATTCCTATGTTCCTGGCGGGTAAACGATTAATACCAAAACAAAAAAAAGCATATTACGCAGTAGGCATAGTTTTCTAGGCAATGCAACATCACAATAGTAGTGTGTGCTTCCAACAGACTAGAGCCTCTACACCTCTACAGTATTCACATCCCTCTGTGGATATACAGCTCTTTGAAAGTACATAGCGTCCATCCAAAGGATGGATGGCAAGCTTCGGGTTTGGAAAACAGACTTACACAAGCACGACCCTCTCAGAAGACCTCCTCACCTCCAACCACATACAAACACACACACACACACACAACAGAACTATATCATGCTGTTGTGGGCACCGTTCACCCGTTATTTCGGCCCTGCTGTTCACGAAAAAAACAAAGAAAACAAATTGGGTTGAGGTTGGCGATGCCAGGGATCCCTCTCAAGGAACAATGTCGAGGTTGAAAAGACGATTGTTCCTCCTTTTTCTCCAGAGCCTTCTACTCCACTGCAAGTTTACATGACCCCTCCATTCCTCTGCAGACAAGCTGTTGGGGCTCATTCGACAGCTCCTGTTTGAGCGTATAAGGCGCCATTGTTGCCAGGGTCGCACCAGTGGGATGCTAAGTTCAGCAGTTTAGATAAATAGGCCTCTCTCTATCTGGCGCGGCCTCAACAGTCTCCTCACTGGAGAGATCACGTGAAAGGCACCCAGGCCTCAACCTTATTTACCACTCACGGTGCGCACAGAAGTGTATTTCGGTCTGCCAGTTCAACCAAATCAGGACAGCTATTTGTGGAAGGATGTTGCTGGGTGTTGCTTACAACAACCCTTACAACACAAGCTTGTCATAAGCTAACAAAATGATGTTTTTCAGGTGTATTATGCCCTCTGAACTGTCACCACCAGCCCTCCTGTCTGTCAATACTTTGTTCGAGTGATGTTGTTTACTAATGCACGTCAGCTTGCCTCTCAGTCGCACTAAAGGAGCGCTCTGCATCTACGATGTTTCACTACACTTGCTCGGCATTGTTGGATGTGTCCATCACGGCAAAGCACTGCTATAGGAAGACGAGACAATGGGTTTATTAAGGAAGCAGATGAACTTCTTTTCAAATCCCATCACTCCGCCGAGTGTCTAAAACGGAGACAGCTGACGTGCACATGACAGCTGTCAAATTCATCACAGTCACACCGACAGTGCAGTCACAAACAAGACAGAACAAGAAGTCGGTTGTGTGAAACTCACACTGCAGCTTTCAGTAAAGTGTAGCCTGCTATCATGGGCCTGCGTAGGCTCATAAAAGGCATTAGGCATTTTGACTTGCACCTTGTGATTTATCTTGCCTTTAGCCATAGTTTGGTATGAACCCGCAGCGAAATATATACTTGGATAAACGCTATGGCTTTTGAGTTGAAATAAACAAATCCCTAATGCCCTATCAATGTCCTTCCTGTTGGAAACAGAATAACTCCTTTCACTTACCAAAAGGAACATATATCATCAGATAAATGTTCCCTGGAAATAGGAAACCAGGGACAAGCTTAACCACTTCTTAGTCTACTTCCCCACAGACTTTGTGTTTATGATAAAGGGCATGGAAAGTGGATTTTATCAGTGAAAAGATGGTGGAAATGGTTAGCTTGAATGACGCATTCTATCCCACATGGCACAATCAAGGCCTATTTTTGAAGTACAGTCCCTTATGTCTTTGTAGACCAATCTTGGTGGATATTGGCTATGGGACTTTGCAGGCACTGCTGTACAGTATGCGGGGCATCCTGGTTATCTGAAGATACAGCGTTGATGCGCGCCAGGCGAATCACTTAGACACTGCATTTATTCAGTACAGAACACAGGAGACCGTCCAAATTTTGCAGTGCCGGGTAGTAAGAGAATTGTTTTTCCCCAAAGGCCCACAGCCTTGAGGTTCGGGCAGACTAAAACCGGTAGGGAGAAAAGAAATGTATTCATGTTCGATGTGCCAAAAAATAGACGGAACAGAAGCCTTTTGTGGAAGAGATGGTCAGTTTTATTCCCTTTAGACTGATGCTAGGATCTTGGTTTACCTTTGATTGTAGTTTACTGAGCCACTGCTGTCTCTTTGCCAGTGTACTTTTTGTCAGCAGATTTTGATTTAGTCTTAGTCTTAGTCTTTTGAATAACACACCATTTGTCTTTGTCACCTATTTAGTCTTTATAGTTTTAGGCTAACAAAATTAACACTGCTCTCTGCATTTGATGTACAGTATGCGTTTAGTTTACCTTGTAAGTCGCTCCGTATGAAGAGTGTCTGCTAAATGCCTAAATTGTAAATTGAATGCTGGTGGACAATCACACTTTTGCTTGACTGGATGTGGCAGCAGATATTAACCGTGTTAATATCTGTGTTTCTGCGGACTACAGTCATGCAAGAAAATGTCTCCTTCCAAAAGATTCATGACCTACTGTAGATCCATCCTGGATTTTGTGTGTGTGTGTGTGTGTGTGTGTGTGTGTGTGTGTGTGTGTGTGTGTGTGTGTGTGTGTGTGTGTGTGTGTGTGTGTGTGTGTGTGTGTGTGTGTGTGTGTGTGTGTGTGTGTGTGTGTGTGTGTGTGTGTGTGTGTGTGTGTGTGTGTGTGTCTCTCTCCCATGCGGCTGTCACCAACGTTCCTCAGTCGTCCTATCACTTGGCCATGTCTGCTCAGTCTTCCTCTCCGTCTTGTCTCCCTGGCTGTCGGGGTCTTTTAGTCCGATCCCAGTATGCAGGATCCTGATCGGACCCGACGTGGAGTTGATTCAAATAAGGCTGTTCAGTGGGCTCTGGGCAGTCCGCTGCCTAGATTGGATCACTGACAGGAGAGAGTTTTTCTAATGGGCTGACAAATTAACATGCAGGCTCCGGGTTCTATGCAATGATTTCTTCTACGTGCGCATCAGTGGAGAAAACATTTGGTCCTCCTCGCAGTAACAGGAGTGCACTCTTAATACTGGGTGTTAGAGAGTTAAGCAGCTCTCATCTATTCTAATATGTTGCTCTAATGGAGAAAATAATAATGAAAGGTTACTGGTAATCGATAGTCTGCACAAACACAGGCCATGTGTCTGAAAGATTAATCAATTATTGTTCCATTTGAAGGGAGGGGACAGATTCTCTAGTTTGGTGATTTATTTTGCTTTTACTTTTTCTGACATCTTAAAAAAGTGCTGGCTCGAAGAGAATATTAGCACCTGGCTCATGTTGTCCCAACACAGCACAGGTTTTTCATCCAGCTCTAATTGACTTTAGGATTTCGCTGAAGTGTATTATCAATCTTTATCTGTTTGGTGTGGAAAGACATTGATCAATGGAAATGGCTTTCCTTTGTTGACTGTATTGGACACTGTTGCTGGGCACCACTTGGGCCATGTAATGGCTCCTATAAGAACCAAGCCACCCAATCAATAAGGCATTGAAATACAAAGATGAAATTCCCTTTTCTCGATGATTACAAGCTATGGCTTAGCTTTTTTTTGTTGTTTTAGGGTTTAGAAGTGATTCAGTGAGAAAAGGACAAACAAGCAACCATCTGAAAGGTCCCCCCCCCCCATCCTGCTCTGCCTCAAGCCCATTAAAATTCCTCTGAAGTTTTTTACATATCACTACATCAAATGCACATAAATTATGAATGTCTCATATAGCAGTCTTGCACTTGTAGCCCCCGGGTTCCCTTGAAACTGATTTGGTGTCTGTGAACTTTGTTGTTAGTGAGGCCGGAGAAAATTGGAGTAATATGCTCTCTGCTGCGTGATTGATCATTCACAGCTCATAATGCAGAATGTGTCCTAATAAACATCTCCACCTTTGCGTATTACTTTGAAATTGTGTTTGTTGCACACGTTAATGAATTTACTCTTGCAAAATACAATGTAATATTTATGCATAGGAGTGCCTTTGTCACAACGGAGCTGCATTACACTCCCAGATACTCAGCAGAGATGACATATGCTTCCTTCAGACAGCAGACCCGGCTTCTATTCAAGATGAATGGGCGCTCGGAGGAGGTCAGCTGAGTGCACGTCTAGTGGTTATTTTCTGCAACAGTAATCGCTTTCAGCATCAGCACATTAAGCAAAGCAAGACATCTAATTGGCCCAGATGTTTTTGAGGGAATCTCACCAACCACTGTCTGTCTACTGGTTACCATAGTGTGGGAAAGAGGCAGGAGGAAAACTTGACTATAATGTTCACAGTCCTAGAAGTGTGAGTTTGTACAGTTGGGTGCCACCGATATTGTCCCTTATCATTTGACCTCAACATTTTAAAAAATCCTTCTAAATCCTCCAGTTTTCTGAAATAAATATTTTCACGATTTTTCAAAAATAGCAGACCTACAAGCTCGTAGCGCGCCACTCGGTGGCACGCTATGAGCTTGTAGATCTGCTATTTTTCAATAGCTAAATTATAACAATGTTTAAAACACCAAAAGGGGTTCCCGCCCAAAATGGGTTAACTGTCCTTTTGCGCAGATCACGCAAACCTCAGCAAAAAGAAAAGGACAATATCGATGGCCTCCAACTGTATGTGCGACATGCAGTAAGTTGGATGAACAATATATATATTATAAGCTGCAGCACATCCGTTGTCTGTAACAGCAGAACAGGAAGGATGCCCCCCCGTGTTGTCTCATGCCTGTTGTGACATGCTTACAGTAGTTGTTAATTGTTATGGGCAAGTTTGTAATATGTACTGTAAAACCACAGGTGTTACACTACAGTGACTACACGGTGACATTATTGCTTTGCATTCCATTACGCAAACTGATATCTACTTAAAAGAAGAAGTTATTGCTAGCTAAGTTAACCATATACATTTTAAGTTCAGATAATCTTAAAAAACAAACAAAAAATATATAGTGAACGAACCTTGGTTCCCATCACAAACAAAATATCCAAAGGTATCCAAAGGTTTTTTATTGGGCAATTATTTTTTAGCCCCTTTTACTCCCCGATTTAGTCGTTTAGTCGTTTTAGTCCCCACACATCTTTTTTAAAAATTTTCATAATTTTTATCCCACGATTTTGCAACACATTTTTTCACCCAGTGTCAATTATGTAATGTAATACTGGGCACTACACTAGCTCTGCCAACCTGGGGGGGCAGCGGACTGACCTCATGCTTCCTTCTATGCAGTCCAAGCCGCTTCTTTTCACCTGACAGGGGGGAGTTTCCCCGGCCGGATGTAGCGCGTCGCGTCCTTCCACGCGGACGTTATTCCGACCAGTTCCTTTCCCCTCCATCAGGCGCCCCGGCTAGCCAGGAGGAGTTTAGAGACCAGGATTACTGCATGTTTTTGTGAGGGTAACTACCCTAGGGAACACGGGGAGAACATGCAAACTCCACACAGAAAGGCCCCTTCGCCAACCCCGCCTTGGGTATGCGCACTGATGACGCGGAGGCACACATTTCTGTATTGTATCCTACTGACTCACCTGCCAGTGAGGAGCCGTCCTATACTCCTCCCTGCTGACAGGTGCCTCAGCCCCATGCCCCAGCCCCTATTGGAGGAGGTGCAATGACCAATATCACCCTCCCTGCCCGGCTTCCCTTTTCTGAACACCGGCGGTGGATTCGAACCCACAACCTCTGTGGTGTTGTTGCGGAGGGACTTTACCACTGCGCCACTCGAGCGTCCTTGAAATGTATTTCTTTTAGCAGAATTAGATTTTCTTCACGAATTGCATCGTGTACAGTATAAGAGGCCCATGAAACCACATCACTGCAAAAATTCAAGTGTGGGGAATTGATTGGAATGGTTATGTTAATGATTCAAAACGTCCATATGCTTAGATTGGAATTAATTGCAAGAATTTGTGTGTATGTGTCGGGGGTGAGAAATAAACATTTAGTAAATGAATATACCCAATTTGTACAGTAAGTATTTTCTAAAACATCACATCCATCTAACTGCTATAGAAAGCTACCCAACATCCACACTGAAGCACATGACCATGATGTGTGTGATGTTTTATATAACCTTTATGGTATACTAAGATATACTATAACATGTTCAATTTAGTGTGTGGAGCCCCTCTTTTCTACCATGCTGTTTTCTTTTTCATCTTTGCCCACACTGTGCCCATAATCCTGCGGGCCAATAACGCTAGTTAGCGAGAAGGGTTGTTATGATAACAGAAGATCACAGCCACGGTGTAGCAGCAACAACAATGACATGGGTTGACCTGCTCCACCCTTGGGGGTCCAGACAGAGCTGTGTTGAGAATGCGAGACGAGGGGAGGATGGGGAGGGTGGGGGGGGTGGGGGGTTTGTATGGGTGTTAGGATGCAACAGCAGCAAATAGCTTGTCTGCATTTATGCTTGTCAAGAGTTTTAGCCCCTGGGCCGGGCATCACGCTGTGTCTGTTTTGCCTTTCCACCGTATGATTTATCCCCAGCAGTCCGGCAGGGGCTCTCCAGCTGCTTGTGCAACGGATAGTTTTACACTGGCTTGCGTTAAATACACTTCGCTCGCTGACAGCATCCGTCTCCGCCGGCACAAAATAGCCGCAGCTCCTCCGTGGCGCGCGGCTTATCCCTGATCGCCTCGCCATGAGCACACAAAAGCCTGTGTCTCCGCGCTCGGTTGTGTCGTCAGTGACTAGGAGATATGACAGCTCCCCTTCTGGAAGTTAGCACAGACAAGACAACCTGACACACCGGCCGTCCATGCATGAAGACAACAAACTGCTTGTAAACACAGAACGTAATCCGAGGACCGTTGTAAAACGGTTTTATGAATTAGTTGAATTAACCACTTTCAATCTGGCGTCCCTAATTTGGTCATGTCATTACAGGCGAAAGGTTTCAAAATGTCTGATAATAGCTTGTAGATTGGCTATTTTCCCCGGGTGACACCATCGTTTAACAAACTATTAAATGGGGCTTAAGTGGTTAAAGGGGAATGTTATGCCTCCTTTAATGGACTATAGGAAGAGGAGCGACATTTTTAGAAGCGTTGAAAATTTGTAGAACATAAAGTGTATGCTCCCCCACTTCCCGTATCGCCTGTGCACTCGTGCAAATATCTGAATTCTACAAATATATTTGAAAATACACGTCGTGAGCACGGCACCGTGATTGGTTGAACAATACCCTGCTGGTCTGAAGAGCAGATGACTGCTTCCTGTTCTCAACTTCTACCGTACCGACCTTCTGTAGCATTAAAACAGAAAGTGGACGAGACAGACTGGAGAGGCTAATAATTCTGAGCATTTGGGGCGATTGAGCCCCATATTTCTCTCACCACATTAGCTCCTTCAGCTTTTGTTCTCCCTCAGTGAAAACATCATGGGATCCATACCAGGCATCTTCTGACATGGACCGTTTTCACTTATGACCTTATTCATCATAACTTATTTACTCCTCTCACGTCTCCCTGGAGTTTCACTGAAACTTTGATTCCCAGGCTCTGAGAGAAAACCAGACTTCATGTCCCGGTGCCTGACTCATGTCTACCCCCCCCTGAAGAGCCAGCCCCCACCCCCTAGCCTTCCTGGACCCCTAGCCAGCTGCACATCAAAAGGAATATGATTTATTAGGGGTACAGCTCCCCAGGACATTGAACGGCCATCGACTTGTTTATGCAAGTTAACATATTCTTGGACACCATCCATATATATTTATCTGTTTTTACGCTTTCATGTGGGTCTGCCGGGGATACTGTACGTCCGCCGACTGCAGGGGTTAAAAGTTTTGCATCCTGCCGATAATGTTCTGTCATCAAGGATCTGGGTCGGGTGCCACGTCGTTGGTGACATGGCTCCGTTCTATGACTGATCCTTGACGGCGTGGCATAATTTATGTATTTTCGCGGTGCTGCGGTTGGTTGATGGGGCAAGGGGGGTTCCGTTAAGAGCAGGAGGAGTCATTGACCATTTTCCCTTGAAGCCGCCCATCTTTCAGAATCTGTCAGCCCTCTGTCTCTCTTCTCTCTCTCTCTCTCTCTCTCTCTCTCTCTCTCTCTCTCTCTCTCCCCCTCCCTCTCTCCCTCTCTCTCTATGTATCTCCCAAATGGAAAACATGTGGCAGGGGTTGTCATTTGTTAGCGTGCGGTAGTGAGAGCGAAACAGGCCAGCGGACGGCTCATCAGGAACTCTCATTCAGGATGATGAATGTGGCCAAATACACATTTGTCCGTAAAAACTCGCCGAGCGGATCAGCATCATTAGGCATGAGGAATAGGTGGAGCCCGCTGAGAAGTGAATGCAGCAAACAGATGTTGCAGCTTTTCGCCGGCATCTTTCATCCCGAGTGCCGTCATTAATAAAAGTTGAAGGTGATCCTTGCGTTTTCGTCTAATAAGACCAAATAAAGTATGGTGGGACGGTCGAGAAATCGCTGAATAAACTGAATATCGCCATGGCTTCTTAAACAAGGACCAGAGGTGCGGCGTCTGTTTTTGAAATAAGTCTTAGCTGTGGGATGCTGTAGCATAGGATACTACTACTGGATACAAACTGCGCTAGTCGGCGGCGGCGCACGCTTATGAAGTCCTTAAACGGCGTCAGGTTCACGTGCACAGAGCTAAAACGTGCGCGTTGACAAAGTGCAGTACAGAACTGTGGGACACTCGGGATAGATCTCCCTTGATGGACGACGCTGTGTTGACACCGTCACATTTTTTTGCGATTGCATTTTAGAATGGCAAATTGTGCACACTTGAACTCAATGATGTGATCGTTGCAGTGCACCCTGTTCATGATAAATGTGACATTCTCCTGCGACTGTGGCAAAAGTTGGTCATTTATGGGCCAAAGTGTGTGGAGCAGGGTGTTCGATGCTAATATAATTGGGAGTTCTTGAACGGGCGTTTGACAGTGTTCAGTCACATGCTGTCAAAACACCAGTGGAGTGAAGTAACTGAGTATATTTACTCAAGTGCTGTACTTAAATACAATTTTGAGGTATTTTTTTTTACCTTAGTGGAGTATTTCCAATTTTCATTACTGTTACTTCTACTCCACTAAGAGTCATATATTATATATTTTTACATTTTGGATGCAAATATTGAACTTTTACTCCACTGCAATTATTTGATTATTCGACAGTGTCACCTGACCTCGATTCAGGGGCTGGAGCCGAGCTGACATTTCAAAGACAAATATTGCACTTTTGACTCTTTGAAATACTATACAGCAATGCACCTATATTACTTCCTGTAATTTGTACTTTTAACAGCAAACTAAGTACACTACAAATTTGACTGAGCAACATTCACTTAAAGGGACGCTTCACCCTTTTTGCAAAAATATATATGTTAATGACGTTTAGAAGATTTAGAACACTTTCCTGGGGGTCTTTATGTGTGTAATATCTGGTTTTAGATATTTTATATTTTAGCAGTGAGCCCAGTGTCTCTGATGTCATCGACACTGGGCTCACTTCCTTCCTGGACTACAATTTCCATAATGCTTTGGTGCACTGCTCCTCCTTGTGGATAGGGGAGGGCTGTCTTACTGAGACAACATGTAGTCCAGGAAGTAAGTGAGCCCAGTGTCCATGACATCAGAGACACTGGGCTCAATCCTAAAATCTAAAATATCTAAAACCACATATTACACACATAAAAAAACCCCAGGAAAGTGTTCTAAATTTTCTAAATGTCATTAACATATATTGTTTTGCAAAAAGGGTGAAGTGTCCCTTTAATATTTCACAGGAAGGAGTATCCTACCACTATGCTTTGACTCAAGCACTGGGGTTGAGCACTTTGTCCAGCAGTTTGAGTAGTCCAGGGTTTGTGATGATGATGATGATGGTGCGGGCTCACCAGGTGAGCTAGCCTCATGTTCTGGCAACCTGGCCCTGTTGTAGAGGCCTCCATCTCTGTCAGCCCGTCTCATCTTGTAAACAGGCCCGAGACAGAGAGGTTTTACCATGAATAATGCCTCAGGCCCGTAGAATCCCACCGCCTATAAATCTTAATAGAGGTTCCTAGATTCCAACGGGGGCGGCCCACATCTCTTTCCCCCGCACAACGCAGCTCCTCCAGTCCCCCACCGCCCACCCTTATGCCTCCCCCAACCCTTATACCTCCCCCCAACCCATAGGACCACTGTGACTCGAATCTGCCTGTGCCACGATTTACCTACGAACAGGATTACATGCATATAACCCATGCAAATCAATAAAAACATGTCAAGAATGCTTAGCCTCCTGCGGTTTGCTAAATGCAATTTATCACGCGCAGGAATCGGGGGAAGGGACCCGGGCTAACAAATGGAGTCTGATCATTTACGTTGGACCTTGTTGTCAAACGCTTGAAGAGTGCATTTTTCATTTTCTGTACAGTAAATTGCACTCGGTTTGCGTGTTTGATCTAAAGGGACTGGTGCAGTCTCTGCTTATTGTATTTGGTGTATAGGAAAACGGCCTTTATGAAATGCTATTGGGTATGTTGATTCCAAATTATACAGTACCCAGACCAGACTGGAGTACCACAGTGGATTTTTCCCAGAGAAATGAGTCTATTTTATGGTTGAGTATAATAAGCCATTATGTTGAACAATATGTTTGCAAATATGAGCAATATACAAACTGCATCATACTGTATTGTTGTTGTTCATACAGTACTATAGGCATGGGATGGTTTTTGGTGATATATTGAATATTGAGATATCTCCGTAATCGGTCTTTAAATAGTTGGACATTGAGACATTCGTTTCATTAGATTCAGCCACAGGCTTAGCGTTTTCCTATCCATTTTGCATGTTCATTTTGTAATATAAAAAGATCTGTAATCCTGCGATCCTGAGATACTTAGGCTGTTTTCAGAAAGGGCCAATCAGCTGATTTCAAGCTGGGTTATATGCACAAAGCCCGCATGTATTATCATATAGTATTATATCGCTGAAAATAGCGTGTTGTGGCCCGTTGTGAGCTCTTCCACCTGCTATATTCAGCAAAAGCTTTCCCCACAATAACCGAAAACAGACAATACACTAGTATGGAGCCCTGTGAGACCCCGCTCAACCATATTGGGTATAAGTGGTTAACCCGCAGTCATCAGGAATGCCGTGCATCAGCTCGCCGCAGGTTGGACTTGCGGTTGCTAGTACCACAAGGACAAATATTGACACATGGAGAGACGTCCTGCTTTGATATGTTTCTCATGCCTCTGGGCTGAGTAGCACATCAACATGACGCCCGCCGATTCCTCAAATTAATGCTGTGTTAAGACACATTCATGAATTCATAAATCAGGAAGGTTTCACCTTGTGTAGGGCAATTATAACGCACAGTGATAATTGGAGCTGGACTGTGTTCACTAAGACTGGTCCTCGACTAAAGAAATCCTTAGTCTAGACTCTATAATAATACTAATAGTCATAGGAATGTGTTTACTTATCAATTAGTTGGTTCCATCAACACATATGTAAACTTATGTGTTTGTGTTTGCTGCTGCAATGCCTATAGTCATGCAGAGACCAACCTTTATTGGTTGGTGAGGTTTAGAACTGAACATTCTAAAGATGTACCTTATTGTTGCTTGTTCTTATGTTGTTGTTGTTGTTTTTGTTTGTGGGGACTGCTGATGTAAATTAGCATCATCGCTAGCTAAAGCCGGTGTATTTACATTGCATTGATATGTATTGTTCATTAATATCCGTTGTCCCGTCTAAGTAAACAAAGTCAAGTATTATTTCACAATGGTGCAACTGGCTTTTGAAAGTTACAGCCTGGCGCAATTAAAGGGTTATGTGAGGTGTGTTGTCTTTGTTGACTATAAGACCAAATGGACAGACTGATGGACTATGAGGTGAGTGTTCACATGTTGTCTTGGTTGACTATTAGACCAAATGGACAGACTGATGGACTATGAGGTGAGTGTTCACATGTTGTCTTGGTTGACTATAAGACCAAATGGACAGACTGATGGACTATGAGGTGAGTGTTCACATGTTGTCTTGGTTGACTATAAGACCAAATAGACAGACTGATGGACTATGAGGTGAGTGTTCACATGTTGTCTTGGTTGACTATAAGACCAAATGGACAGACTGATGGACTATGAGGTGAGTGTTCACATGTTGTCTTGGTTGACTATAAGACCAAATGGACAGACTGATGGACTATGAGGTGAGTGTTCACATGTTGTCTTGGTTGACTATAAGACCAAATGGACTGACTGATGGACTATGAGGTGAGTGTTCACATGTTGTCTTGGTTGACTATAAGACCAAATGGACAGACTGATGGACTATGAGGTGAGTGTTCACATGTTGTCTTGGTTGACTATAAGACCAAATGGACAGACTGACGGACTATGAGGTGAGTGTTCACATGTGTCAACATCACAAGTGTATGCCGGCCCAGTTGAGCTTAATAGATAAACCCATAAGACTGACCCGCTATTTTACAGAGGTAAAGATTGTCTCTGTCGTGTTAGTGGCGCTAGCTTCTCTTTTATGTGGAGTCGTTAACAGCCCCTTTACAAATGTTTGTGCTACGTTATTGCTCTTTACATTCTCAGTCAGTCATTCACTGTACTTAATGACCAACCTACAGTACCACACCCTGGCCAATAACAATGTTGTCTTTATTCCACATTCTGCTCCCATGCATTATTTGCATTATTATACTTTTTTTACTCAATCCCAGTGGTCCTTTCTCACCTCTATCTATCATAACTAGACTCATTTTTGCATCCAAGCTCCATATATTCATAGCCGACAGTGAATGTGCCATTGCCTTTGTAATAAAAAGCACAGTAGTGTACTGTTGTGGGGGTATGAATAAGTGTAAATGATTCCAAAATGCACCTTTAAACTCCGGCTTGCCCTGGTGCGTTTCGGTGAGTGCTCCAGCACGACAATTCCTCTTGCCTTGTTCCAAAGATAAATTAGCAGCTTCTAAATAATGCAGTGAACCCTAATTCTCTTTGATTAGTAGCAAGTTAGATGATAGCGACCCACTGAAATTGGTCATCAGCATAAATAATGACTGAACGAACTGATAAAATGCAAAGTCCCCGGCCATCATAAATCAAATGAAATCCACTTGGTGTGGAAGTCATTGGAATTAGAAGTCCATGCTCCTATTAATTATGTTGCCTTGCCAAGGCGACAGTGTTATAAATCAGCTGTGAAAGGCACTCAGGCCGGGCTGGCCTGGCCGGCAAGGCCCACTGCCTGCAAATGGCTCTGTAGACCCTCTTAATTGTTTCTTAAACAAGCCACCTCTAGAGGCCAAGTCTGATGGACAGGGTTTCAGAATAGAATTAAGCACTTATGCCTTAGAATAGCCGATCTACAAGCTCACAGTGAGTTTGGATATCGTCTGGGCCCGTTTTCACCAAGATATTTGATGGAGAGGAAAGAAAGGAGGTGGCATAGTATACACCCCTGTATAGAGCGTCGCAGTCCCGCCCCCTACCCTGGACCAGGAAATGATTCTCCGTTCATTTTCCTTATAGACATTTCAGAAAGTATTTATTTAAAGACGTTTACGCCGCGGACAAAGCCAACTCGAGTCGTGACAAATCATGACAACAAACACAATTTCTTGGGCCGAACAAATAATTAGAAATAAGAAAAAAACGGCAGGTTACAACACTTTTTTTGTTGTTTTTCTTCTTTGTAATTATTTGTTTGGTCCAAAATATTGTTTGTGTTGTCATGAGTTGTCACGACTCGAGTTGGCTTTGTCCGCGGCGTAACCGTCTTTAAATAAATACTTTAAGAAATGTCTATGGGAAAAATGCATTGGGATTAATTTCCTGGTCCATGGTAGGGGGCGGGACTGCGACGCTCTATACACCCCTATCTTAAGACCTAGCTGTCTTAAGATAACTTAATTTCATAATCACATCTATAGTTTTCTCATATTTATATTACACTACATAATTATTTAATATGTTTGCCCAACATAGGGATGGGAGGGTTAAATGGTTAAAATGATAGTAATAGCATGTTCTGTTCTTCTCACCTCAATGTATGTGATCTAGATGACTTTTGTGAGAATAATGCATTAGCTTATTGCATTAGCTTTTGCATTCATATGCATCATTGTAACTTGGTCAAGTCTTTGGATACCAGAGAATCAGATAATCTCAAAAGGGTTAAGAGAGAACACGCTATCTGTAAATCGGCCCTGGCCGGGTCACGTCTCCTTGCCTCTCTCCCTCTTGTCCGATTTGTCCTCTGCTTAAGTCAGGTAATTCAGTTCCTGTCATCTCTGTGTCCGTCTGCCACCCCACATCAAAAGTGTTACCTTCTCCAGGTAGCCAAACCTGCAAAAATATCACATTTCACCCAGTAGAAATATGTTCCTGTTAGATTCCAACCCAAGGGAAAAGCACATGCATTGTCCCTGTGTGCACGCGTGCGTGCGTGTTTGTGTGCATGTCCTCAATAAAGGTTCCTCTGGGCCCTCCATCAATCACACACTCCTTATTAGGTTGTCCATAACTGACTGGAGTCATTTCGCTGGGCCTGCTATTAGAATAATTGCATTCCTATGCAGTTCGCTGTTCTGCTAGATTTATTTGTTTTTACAACAGCAAGCTCACACGAGGTCAAACAACTTGTGATGCCACTTGTTAAATGTCTGCATGGAGGCGTCAATAATGTAATGGATTGGTGCGAGGACGGGACAAGATTGCGCACCACTCCGTTTTCTTTTTTTCCCAAGGTGGCGTCAGATGGCCCGCCACAGCAGACCGGCGCACTTCATCTTCTCTGTGGAGTGGTGAAGTTTGGAAAGTGAAGAGTGGATAGGGTAAATAATAGTATAATTTACGTCAAAGGGGGGGCTCTCGTCAGGTGTAATGGGCCCTGCGTCCACATGCAGTCCACACAAATACATCTTCTCTGGAATAGAGTTGCAATCATCTCATTTTGCTGTGGATTTAGCCCCTCTCTCTCTCTCTCTCTCTCTCTCTTTACATGAAGAGTGAATTAGTTCCTGTGCTGGAGACTTTAGGGCCTGGGACTCTCAATCCATCTCTCATGGCCAGCACAAAACAGGCCTCCTTTTTTCTTTTTTAAATGAGGCTTTCTCTGTCAATCCATTTTCCATCTTTCTCTCTCTCTCTCTCTCTCTCTCTCTCTCTCTCTCTCTCTCTCTCTCTCTCTCTCTCTCTCTCTCTCTGTGTCTCTGTGTGTGTCTCTGTCTCTCGGTCTCTGTCTCTCTCTCTCCGTGTGCCATGTGCGAGTGCACCATGCGTGTGTAGGAAAGTCCCCAAGAAACCATTTAGGCGGTAGAAATGGAGCGGACCCAGGCCTCAGGTGTCCGTGTCACGGTGATGAATCACATGGAACACGTATTAAACCTTCCTCGTGTGAGAGAGAGGGACCTGTGTTGTTGAGCTGCAACCCTTTCCACAAGCCCCACCCGCACAACCCCCCCAAAAAGAGAGAGAGAGCTCCTCCAGAAGGGGAAAAAAAAGAAGAGAGAATTATAAATATGGCTGTGTGTTCTACACATAAAGGCCGGCCTGTCCCTGGGAAATTGATTTATTGGATTCCCTGACATTTTAGTTGTGGTCGTTATGTTATATTTATGGGGGAATAGCTGCAGCCTCTCATTATGCTCTCCTAATTTATTTTACATACTTTTATGGCCGCTTGTGCTCAGCGGGCCTTTACAGCAGCTGTTATTGAAAAGGAGAAAAAGGCAAGTACATATCGATCAAGATTTACATGTTTATTGCTGAGCTTGATTTATTTTAATCTGTTTTCCCTTGCTCGGGCCCAGTGGCTTTTCACTCAGTGGTCAAAAGTACCAGCAGGGAACCTGATGTATAATTATTTTTTTTGTCGGGCAATGTTCACACTAACCACTAGCCCAACTCTGTAAAATATATTACACTGCACATCCCACCATTTTGAATATTATTATGTTAAATACGACATGGTATTCAATAACTGACGTTTGAAGCTAGCTTATGCTATCTTTGTAGGCCTGAATTAGGATATATTTTTCTTGTTGTAGATCGACTACTTAAGCCCTACCTACAGTAATAGTACTTTGTTGTACGATGTTGATGAATTGTGAAAATGGTCAATCTATAAGCTCACAAGGCATTGGAACTGTTGATGATTATGTCCAAAATAGGGAAGCCATGTTGAATATGATCTTTACAGTGTATAGTGCTTCAGGATAGAGTTGAACTACAGCGTGTCTTGAATTATATTCACCAAAGTAGTGACATTGGTCTTTTTTGTTTCTTTTATTTAAATAATTTCTAATTGTTTTTGGTATATCTTGAAGGTCAAAGTTTTAGCAAAGCATTTGTACCCCTTCATTTCGTGCCCCCCCCCCCAGCTTATGCTGGAAGGTACAGTGGCATGTTCAGTTGTTCTTCATGGGCTATGGGAATAATTAAGTAATAAAAACAATGAAATTAAATTACTTAAACTTTTGATGCATTAAATAGTGTCCGGAGATCATTCCTCAGCATAAAGGATGTGTAATTAACGACTGAGATGGAGCGGTTATGAGCTGCATCTTATTAAATTACAGCTTTAAAAAAATGGATCTTTCAACGGCAGCCCCGGCAGAACTTGATATATGCTTATGTGGCTCTCGAGCATCACCTACCATGAAATTTAGTGTTTCCAGGATATTTAACATTAAGACGCAGTTAAAATTAATTCTACGTGCACTTTCTCGAAAAGAAAGGTGACAACTAATGTCAATAAATCGTGCTTGGGCCCGAGACGGGGGACGGGGGGGACGGGGATGGGGGGGAGATCGTAAATCTGTTGCACAGTGCCGCCCCTCCGTGCAGCAGTCAAGGGGGTCGAACAGGGGCGGGGGGGTGGTGGATTGGCGTTGCGGTGCAGTGGGGGGTGGGGGGGGTTTATGTGATGGAAGGTGCCGGAAAAGAGGAAGATGGATTTGTCGTGGTCGTTGTCGGGGGCAGCAGCAGCAGCAGAAGGGGGCGATTTCAAACCGTGGACACTGATTGGTGGAGATGAGCGTCAGGCTTTGGATGTGTCCTTGCGGTGACATTCAGCCACTGATATTTGTTTGGCTTTAAATAATACCCCGGACAGGGCCCTGAGACTGATGGCCACAGGGTCGGCTGACATTGCAGCCTGTACCAAGGTGAGTGACTTCAGTACACTCTCTCTCTCCCTCTCTCTCTCTCTCGTTCCCCCTCCATCTCTCCATCTCTTGCTCGCTCTGTCTCCGGGCCTGTCAATACGCATCCACTTGTCTGATGGGGGCCCTTCTCGGGAGCTTCCAGCTGACATGCTGGTGTCTTTATTTCCACCAGCAATCCTTTTTAGAGCTGGCCCCAGTGATCAGTCATCCTCTCTGACAGGCCAGGCAGCCCAGCCTTCAGCAGCACCTCGACAGCCCTCCTTCCACTACACGTGCTCATGATTCTCTATCATCCCCCAACTGGCAGTACAGTGTCCATCCATTCCTCAGATGTACTGTAACCGATCGACGAACAACGCTGTGATGTTCGGTAGATTGGTATTTATTAACCACATGAACTCTGGCGTACATCCCTATTCTGGCCACGTCATGAATAGGCATTATGTTTCAGTGAAATCTACCAGCTCAAAACACGTTGCGATGTGTTGTGAGCTTGGTAGATTGTCTATTTTCACACTTTGATGTACAAGGGATGGACATGGTTTGTAAATAAGGATGTAAGTGTTTACTCTGTATATTGCTTTTCAAAACGGGAAGGCACTACACTGTATGCAAATGCAAGTGAATTTATTGACAACATTCTGTAATGAGTGAGGCGTCTTAAGTATGCTGTCATTTCTGAAATTAATGTATTAATATCCTTTCACAAACATACACGCACGCACACGCACGCACGCATGCGCAATTGCAGTACTTGGTGATGTGTCGTGATGGGTGATAGTCTCGTGTTGCAGGGCGGGGTGACCGAGTACTTTTCCAGCTCATAGAAGATGATGCTCTGTTGATTGCACTGGGCCACAGTAATTATGGGCGAGGGCTGGCCCTGGGGTTATGGCCTCTATAATTACCACCTCGCTGTAAATGATTTATTTGCACTGTTTATTTTTTTCATTATTTTTTTTTATGCCTCTTTCTAGAGAAACGACTAACTCCACAGACAAACAACCTCTTTTACGGCCATGGCCCTCTTTAATTAGGACATCTTTGGTGACACTCAAATTTACAGCCGGCGTGGAATCCTGTCGGAGGGATTTTGATTCCACACGACAAGGAACACAGGACACATTCGTACAGAGAGGGTCCAACGATCTGGAGATTTGTTTTTCTCATAGCTGAAATAATTATGTGTCTATAGCCCCCATTTGACATTATGCAATAGCCGTACAGAAGTCCTGTATACCGAGTCGTACGCCAAGCAGCGGACATAGCCGATGTTCAAGCTCACAACACGTTGCCTCGTGTTGTGAACTTGTAGCTATAATTGAAAATGCTTTGCCTATAATGACATTCCCAAAAGAGGGATGCCAGGTTTGAAGTGGTTAAAGGACCACTTCACTACTTTTCAACTTCTCTTCCTATAATTGGTCCTAACTAATGTTCATGATAAAATACCACCATTTTTTCCTACTCAGTCTGTGTCTCATAGGAAGGCTGTGGGCAGTTCAGAAACCCGTCCACCAGTGACATCATCGGTGGTGAATCCAAGCTAATAGAAACGGCAGGCTTTCTTTTCCTGAAAAGTTGCAATGCAAAAGTTGAAGCCATCGTTCTCACGATAATAAAAATCTAAATATATTTTAAAACAAATCTTGTTTAAAAAAGAATCTCCCTAATGATGATGTCACTGGTGGACGGGTGTCCGAACTGCCCAAAGCCCTCCTATGAGACACAGACTGAGTAGGAAAAAATGGTGGTGTTTTATCATGAACATTAGCGAGGACCAATTATATGAAGAGATGTTGAAAAGTGGTGAAGTGGTCCTTTAACATTACAGTTTTGTATCCAGGTAGTGTCCAGATGATGTAGTGCATTAGCTGAATAACTTGGGGACAGAGTGAAATGACGACGAACCGCCATTCCGACTACGTGGCTTTGGCATGCAGTTAGGATTAGGGACATGAGGCTTAGTAATGTGGCGAGTCGGAATGGCGGTGTGTCGGAATAGCTGGCTTCGGGAATTCCGGTGGATAATCGAATAATTTTTACACCTGATGTTGAAATTCATCCTCGGAATCCATCTTTCCCACACAAAACTCTAATTACTGTTCCTCATTTCCTATTGCGTCCATGGCGATGTAGTAGCAATGTAGTTTGTTCTTCTGTCGAAACAGAGGAGGAGACTATAATCCATATTGTTCTTTTTTGTAGTATCTGACCTGACTGTCTACCACAATGAAGACTTCCTTGTTGGCTGTAGCTCGAGCGCTTAAGTTTGTTTCCTTCCGAAATGTCACATTTTGTATAGGCCTATGGCATTGCATTTGTATATGGCATTGCATTTGCACTTACATTGCCGACATTGATAAGTCGTTGACTATGCGTTAGTTGGACAAATGACACATTTTGTCTTATTTAATTAACTGTAGGAAAAATATTTTGCACGCCTAGAAATCAGGCGTATGCACAGGTGCGTAGACCAGTGGACATCAATGAAAGGAATAGAATACACAGAGCAAATACCGAGCAAATACACATTTCAGTCTTATCTAATTAACCATTTTGAGTTAGCCATGGCCGCACTATGCCTCACTATCACTAATCTTTGCTTTGTAAAAGGGAACTATACAGTTCCTGTTGCACTGCAAATGTAAGCTGCAAGACAGTATCCAGGTCATTATGTTTTTTTGTTATGTCTTTAAGGAATCAGGTCAATGAGAACTTTGAAGTGGGCTCAGTATTATTTATACCAGAGGAGCTGGTGGACCCTCTCTCTCTCTCTCTCTCTCTCTCTCTCTCTCTCTCGTCCCCGACGTGCTGTAAAAGAATACAGATCAATCCTACATTAGCCCTAGGGGAGAAGGCAATTATTTCACCATCTGAACGACCAAAAAAGAAGCAGCAGCTTCCTTTCCTCTCTCAGGCAAATAATAACAGAAATGTCATATCCTGTCTGCATAGAATGTTTTTATCTGATATTGAATTACAAGGCAGCGTCCCGTAGCATCATGGCAGGCCGGCAGTGTTTCCATCTTCACTTTGAATACCATCCATATTGATACTCCCTCTTGTACTGGTTTTAATGAAGCTGCCACTCACTTCATTGCCAAACACACAACTGGAAATGTCCCACCCCCCTTCTTATGGCTCCTCCAATTGTCTTTCTACTACAGCAGTGATTGTCAAACTTAATCGTATTTTTCATTTAAAGGACCCCTAGTGCATTTTTTTGAAACTATTATTAAATTGCAGATCTACAAGTTCATAACGCATTGCGTCATGACATGTTGTGAGCTTATATCTTACGCTTATGTGTTTATTTTATATTTACTTGTTCTTCAAATAATATGGGTCAAGACATTGGTGATCGATGGTCTAGAATCTAGATTCTAGGGGGATGGGTATGGCATCAGCTCTACATTCTCTACATTCTCTCTACATTCAACCAAACAATGACTTTGCACTTCTCTACGGTCGACACTTGATGCATGACTGTCACTCTGTGACACTCTCAAACCACCCTTTCCTGTTTTTTATCTCCCTGCCTCCGCCCCGAGTTGTATCTCTTCTCCACCCTCCGCTTTTCAGTGAATTTGGCAAATTTATGGCTTTAATTTCCCATGGAACATGCATGGCTCGGAGGTGTGTGCGCGTGTGTGCGCGCGTGCGTTTGTCCATGGTGGAGCCAGAACCTGTGGGTGTATGGGGTCACGGGTCACTGTGATTAACAGGACAGTCCACCCTGTGGTGGCAGAAGTGCTTTATATATTTTACTAGAGGCAGATTCTACACATGCCTTCTAAATCAGTTGTTCTCACACTTTCAAGACTCAAAATTAAATGAATCAAAAATAACAGATCGAGACTCCTGTTACTGAACAAACACAATATATAGAAATGAGTACTATCAGAATAAAGAGCTATTTAACACTTATTTTAATCAAGGAAACTAGTGAGTTTTCAAATATGTGACTAGTTTGTGACTAGTTTTCAAATAATAAAAGTGACACATTTGACTAAGTGTATGTAGGGGGAGAACGGGGTAAGATGAACCACTTTTTGCTTAAGTTGTCCTGGAAGAAAGGCAAAATGAAATGGCAGTAAAATCTAATGATCTACACATATTTCAGGATGTCTTCTATCAATTGAAATGATGAGTAAGCATCTATGACAAAGGGCCATGACAATATGACCTTTAAAAAAAAAAAGTGGTCATGTGGCTCAATTTGCCCCAGGTAAGGGGTAAGTTGATCCAAGTCAAGGGGTAAGTTGAACCACATGATATTTTAATGTAAAGAGCTTAAACTTGAACAGATAATGTATTCACCTATTGAAAATAATTTAAAACAGTTTTCCCTTTTTGCAAATAGTCTTATTTATTTGTTTATTTATTATTTAAACAATATAAAGACAATGAAATACATTTTGTTATTCAGAACCTTATAATATTTGCAATATTGTTAATACAATATAGCAAATTTGCAAACATTTGCAAACATCCAAATTAAAGGTCATTCAGTATACTTTGAGTAGCAAAGACTTAATAAAAAAATCACATTAAGAAAATTGGCTCAATTTACCCCCGGACATTTGGTTCATCTTACCCACAGCCACCATTTAGGAAAACAATGACTAGAATAATACTTCAGACAATGTATTTGCTAAATTATTCACATGCTTCTATCCATTGGCAAACCACCAACATGTATGAATTAAATTAAATTGGGTACATTCTGCTTTGTATAACAGTCTCTTTTTTTTAATCAATTTTACTTTGACTGAAAAAACATATTTTTTGTGTAAAAGAATGTTTTCTACTTTCCTCATCTGCCCCCATGTGCTAACTAACTTCACAGCCAGGTGTAAATGATGGATGCTTATTAGATTTAAGGTCACATGGCAACACAGTTTTCTAGTTTTCTAGATAAAGGGGGTGGTTCAACTTACCCGCTGGCTCATCTTACCCTGTTCTCCCCTATGTAGTGGAGTAGAAGTAGAATGATTGAACGTTGGAAATGCTCAAGTAAAGTTATACTTAAAGGAGAAGGCTTTCTTACCTTTATTTGTAGTTGTTACGTCCCCAACAAAGAGGTCCAGGTGTTATTTTGTGCAAAAGTGCATTATTGGCTATTTCCCCTAAGCCCTCAATGGGGGTTGGGTTTTTGTGCTAATTCACTTATTTCCATCAAAATAAGTAGTAAAGTGTGCCGCTCGGGATACTATTTACATTATGAAGAGAGGATATATACAAAAAATATAGAATTTTGAGCGATGGAAATAAGCGAATTAGCATAACACCCCATAGCCCCATTCAATTCAATGCAATTCATTGCAATTCATTGAGGGCTTATGGTAGGGGAAATTGCCAATAATGCGCTTTGCACAAAATAACACCTGGACCTCTGGTGGGGACGTAACAACTACAAATAAAGGTAAGAAAGCCTTCTAGCATGGAATTCTCCTTTAAGTACAGTACTTATGAGTACATGTACTGAATTACTTTCCACCAACAGTGTCAACCACTGTCACCAGGAAGCATGCCGCTCCCTTTGTTCCTCCCTTGGGACAGCGGTGACGGGCTGGCCAATCAGGACGGTACAGGTTTAAATCTGACAAATTTGTAGACAAAACAAAAGGCCCTTCATCCCTGTGCTGTGAAAAAGAGACACAGCCCCGCTGCTAGACTGACTGACTGTCTGCCTATGCCTGCACGATACCAACGTGCTTAGTGCTTATAATTACAAGTAATTGGCAAATAGCGGGGCTTGGTCTGAACAGAATATTTGTTCCATTATGTCTAATTAACACCTACTTGATTATGGTTAATTACTAGTGTTTGATAATGGAAGAGCAAAGTTGTCAGTCTGTAGACAAGCGGGAGCCATCTGGATCATTGATAACCATATGCTGGGACCAGAGCTGATGGTAGCTAGGCCCCCCCGACATCACAGAGGTGCCTGCATGGCACAGCATCTGTACACACACACACACACACACACCTCGCAAAAAAACAAACATGTCACACACGTGTGCCCGCATCATGCACACACACACACACACACACACACACACACACACACAAACGGAGACACGTAACCAAACAGATGCATGCACATGCAACAAGCGTCTTTTCTTTCTGTTGAAGGGATCAGGCATATAATTAACCACTTCTGCCTCATTTTTCCTTCGGCGTGTGGCCGGCGGACAGCGGAAATAGCTGATTTACATGCTGCCAATGCGTCACATTGTGTCACATGGCGTGCTTGTTTAAAGTACAATGACATCCCCAAAATAGGCACCCCAAAGTTAATGCAATATGGGAACCTATTTGGTACCTATTTTTGTGCAGAAACAGGAACTCGGTTTGGCTCCTCCCCTTTCTTAGTCTACTTCCTCCTAGCTGCCTCTGTGTTTATCCCTACTAACAACAAAACTACATGTTTTTTAAGGGACCAGGCTTGTCCCTTTATTGTTTTTGTCCGTTTTTTTCTTCTCCTTCTCCTTCTTCCACCAAAAATAGCAGTTCTGGCTGAACTGTGGAGTCGGTTTTCGCGAAACTCAGCAATATGGTAGAGGTCCATGCCTGATTACTATATTTACCCAGGGTATCTGGGCTAAGCTCAAGAACTTGTTTCCAGCCAGGCCTTGCTCATAGAACACATTTCATCGTAGTGGTTCAATGCCTTGTTCAAGGGCACTTCAGCGGTGGTAATTTTAACGTGTCGGACCGCTGATTCGAGCTGGCGACCTTCCGGTATCAAGACCGATCCGCTATCCGTTCGGCCACCGCTGCCGCTAACTCTGAGGATACGAAGCCCACAACTATTGGCTAAAGGGTGGCGCTATAGAAAATGCAAACTTTGAATGAGCATAGCTCATGAACCGTTTGACCGTCGGCAATGTAACTTCGATACACATATGCCGAACAACTTTCAACCTCTGACCTTTAGATCACCCGCCATTTTGAATTATATGAAAAACGGTTAAAATCTATCTCCTCCCAGGATCTTTGATCAAAATGCACAAAATCTTCTACACATGAACTTCGGACCTATACGGACAAAAAGATTGAAGTTATTTTTTTAAGTGAACAAATTAAGTTTTTATGAGCCAATGAAAATTGCTGTTTTGTGAAAAATATTCTTCTGCACCTAATATCATATATGCTTATGAAACCTTACAGTATAGTAGAGGGTCATGCCAAATAGCACTGAAACCAGTCTTACTCCAATTGGCCAAAGTGGGGCGCTATAGCAATTTTTTGAAAATGAAACCTTTGAACAGGCATAACAGAGGGCTGCCAAGTCTCACCCCTTGGGAGTGAGAGTCACGCAATTTAACACTTTACCACGCACCACAAACTAAGGCCCAAACCTCAATCTAGGGTGGGATGTTTGTATTCCTCTAAATCTATGTTAAAAAAGGCCAAATCGACATTAAAAAAGGCCAAATTTGAAGTCTCACTCTTGCCTTTTTCTGAAACTTGGCAGGGCCCGGCGGTGGCGGCGGCCCGGCCCCGGCCCGCGGGCCGGCGGCGGCCTCGCTTGGCCAGAAGTCATGACACTTGTTTCCACATGGGGAACACATCTGTCACTTTGACCAGTAAGCTCCGCCCTCAGATATTCCGCGATTTTGAGCAGTTTGAAAAATACTGTACCTGATTTTCTGCCTGGATCTTTGAGAAATTTGCATGTGAAACGTTCTAAACATAATCAATGGACCATAACTGAAATCCCAGTTGAAGAGAAGTTTGTACATGAAAACATGAACAGCGAACACACTGTAGTAATGAATAATGACATGCCCAAAACCAGGACACATATAATTGTCATCAAAAACACTGAATGATTTTGCTGTTAACAATAAAACAACTGGTTGTGTCCGGATAAAACAACTGGTTGTGTCCGGATAGCTCAGTAGGTAGAGCTCTCGCCCTTGGAACACAAGGTCATGGGTTCAAATCCGGGTACCATCAACTCAATGTATGAGTCTCTGAGAACCCTGGTTCACTTAGTTCTTGTAGTGGAAAAGAGCCATTAGACACAAGTGTATGCCCACACTCTGTATTTATGCAGAAATACTTTTTTATTTCTTTTTTAAGTAAGAGTGTCAGTACAAAACTTGAGGGAAGGTTGAATTAGATGCCATTAAGAACAAACAGAGTTCCTCCGAGCCTCGGAAATCATTTGAAACAGAAGGCTCCCTGCTGTAAAGAAAAGAAATTACCCTGCGCGTTAAAAACGCCTGTCTGTCCCTGTTAATTAGCGACACACACAATGTGAAATTAGCTATGACGCACTCGGAAAAAGAGAAAGATAAATAGTGCCTTATTGGAAGGAATAAAGTCAGGGTTTGCCATACGTAGCATTTGTCACGTTTAATTGTGGGATCAATTAAAATTTAGGGGATAATGATGATTTATAAGTGTTTGTGTGTAATTTGATATTCATTAAGTCAGCCAGACGCACACGCTGGTATCAGCTTGTTAATTGCGTTTCCTTTTTTGTTTGAAGGGTAGCTTTTGAATGCAATTGGCTTAAAGTTTACAAACTCATTTGGATGACTGATTCTGCGGCGTGGGAGCCAAGCTCCATTCTGCTGCTGTAGCAATTTACTGTAGTCACTTCTTATTTGCCTGTTGTCGGTAGCCTGTGTGTATACTGTATAGGCCTACTGTACCTGAAACTGCACTGTCCAGCAACTCTCACTGTACAAGTACTCACAAGTACATTTACTTAAGTACTGTACTTAAGTACAATTTTGAGGTATTTGTACTTGAGTATTTCCAATTTCCGATTCTACATCTACTCCACTACATCTTGTCCTCCAACTATTGTATTCCAAATTGTTACAAAACACTTCAGCCCTATATACATTTCAGGAATTCGATTCCAAAGTGAAACCGAGAGGTTCTCTGACGTCAGGTCATTGACTGGCATAGTTGAACAGAGCAACATTACATGTTCACAATAATGATCACCTGACTATTTGGCCTGCTACTGTAGCTTATCGCCGTTAAATGCGTCGGCATGTATTAGTGCACAGCGTGCACACAGACATCTTCTCGGCGCGGCTTTGTGTCTTTATCTGCCTCTTCTTTATCTGCTCTCCTCTCAGTAATACTTCCCCCCAATGGAAGCGTTTGGCCAAATGAAAAGCACCGTCATTTGGGGCTGCGCATTATGCAGCCTCTTCATTATGCGCATGTAATGCATGCCGTTTGAGCACGCCAGACAGCGGTGATGGGAGAGTGCTTGCTTTGTTGACATGCCCCCGTTTTCCGCTGTGGGGCTAAGATGTAGGCCAAGTGGAAGAGCGCCAAATGATCCGGTACGGGGACAAGATTCCTGTTTCAAACGGCGAGGAAATCTTCACCTCCTCCTTCATTTCCTTAGATTACCATCAAATCCGTGTCACCAGCAAGCCAGCGTTATTGACTCACAGAAATGCACTCTCTTCGCCCGCGTTGTCATTAGTTGACACGCTGACATTCTCATATGTGTCTTTGCTAATGCCTGCAAATTGCGTCGAGCCGCGGAACGTGAGAATTGAACAGATAATTTTAATGAGATTCAACTTGACTGCAGACGGCGTAATGCTCCCCGACCATGCACACTGCACTGTACATAGAATACCAATTGTAACCTGTTTTTAAAGGCGAGTAAGGTGACAAACAGTAATGGGCTCTGACAGCGTTGCATTAGGCACAACAACTACGCATAATGTACCGAAAAATTGGACGTGAAATTGGAAACATAGCTTGAGAACAAAGTAAATTTACATGGTTTGGTAGGTTTGGCGATGTCTGATATCATACTCTCTCATGCAAGCTCTATCTGCAGGGAGAAGGCATGGGAGCGGCAAAGGGGAGCTTAACAATGGATATCAGTGGAGGGTGCTTTTAAAGTTAAGGCTGATGGATGGCTTGTCAAAAAAAATAATTGCACTGGTATGGAAGTGGGCTTGTGCAAGTCTGCCGAGGAGGGGCTTGGGGGGGGAGGGAGGGGCGAGGGGTGTCTGAGAAGGGTGGGGTGGGGGAGGGGGGGCGATCAGCAGAGAGCATGATGGGAAGTGACAGTGGTCTGTCAAGAGGCAGTGGCTGCCCAGAGAAGTGTGAAGCCGGAGCTATGAGGTGGCAGGAGAGAGCAGACTGTCAGAGCAAGAAAGTGGCTTTAATACGGCGAAAAGCAAAGGAATCCGCCTGTCAGGCCTACTCAGCCAAGCCAAGGCATCGCACGGTACGGAAGGATTGAGTACGGAGGAGGAGGAGATGGGAGGGGGGGTGGAAACAAAGGTAGAGAGAGAGAGAGTGAGGGATAGACTGAAGAAGGGAGGTAGAGGATGAGGGTACAATAGTGAGAGGTGTGTGTGGCAGACAGCAGGAGAGAGGCATGAAGGGAAATTGTGTGGGACAGAGGAACAGGCCCAGCCGTCAATTAGAAGTTCCCAGGGAGAGACGAGCGGCTCAGTGAGGTGATAAAACTCATCAGCTCCCTCCTGCTCACTCTCAGGGTGCCACCGCCTGGACTAACTCTGGGTTGCTGTTAGCAGACTGCACACAGCTACAGAGCGTATAACTATAGTTAGTACCGGATCTATAACCACCCTCTGCTTTGTCCTACAGTACCTTCTGCGTCCCCCGCTTAGGGTCTGCATCTGTTCAGGAATCTCTCTCTCTCTCTCTACCCACCAGCCCCCGTGAGCACCTTCTGCAGTGCTTGAAAGTGGAAGACGTTCAAAACAAGTTCTTTAGTTTTTATAGTCTTTCCTCACACTTTCTATTTTGAGCATGTCACTTCTGCCTAGTGACAAAAACCTATAGATTATATTATACGTATATATATATATATATATATATTTTTGCATTTCTTTGCAAAGTAGCTAAAATAGCAGATATATTGTACAAATGTCACAATGAGACATGTTGTGGGCTTGTATATCTGGTCTGTTTTCTCCACTCATCGTACAACTGTAGAGCTTTGTCTTTAACACATGCAACACATATAGCACAAGTCTTTAACACATGACATTAAGACCAAAGCCTAATTTATCCTATGTAGTATGACTCTTCAAGCTTTGTTAGCGTGTTAAAGGACCACTTCACCACTTTTCAACTTCTCTTCCTATAATTGGTCCTAACTAATGTTCATGATAAAATACCACTATTTTTTCCTACTCAGTCTGTGTCTCATAGGAAGGCTGTGGGCAGTTCAGAAACCCGTCCACCAGTGACATCATCGATGGTGAATCCAAGCTAATAGAAGCGGCAGGCTTTCTTTTCCTGAAAAGTTGCAATGCAAAAGTTGAAGCCATCGTTCTCGCGGTAATAAACATGTAAATATATTTTAAAACAAATCTTGTTTAAAAAAAAATCTGCCTAATGATGATGTCACTGGTGGACGGGTGTCCGAACTGCCCAAAGCCCTTCTATGAGACACAGACTGAGTAGGAAAAAATGGTGGTGTTTTATCATGAACATTAGTGAGGACCAATTATATGAAGAGATGTTGAAAAGTGGTGAAGTGGTCCTTTAACCGTTGGTGCGACGACGTGCAAACCAAGCTCTGCGCGCCGCACACTAGCAATTCCAGTAGCGGGGTGGGGGGTTGGGTGGGGGGTTGGGTGGGAGTCTCCTGCCTGGCTATTTACATGAGTTGGTGAAAGTCCAACAACAAGCCTCCCATCTTCTCGGTGTTGACCTTGTGTGAAAGAAGACACTTGACTTCAATTCCACGACCCACGACGAGGAGGAGCTGAGAGGCCCAGCATGTGTTGATTGCTCTGCTCTCACACATGTATGGATATACCCGATAGCTTTTCACACTTGAGCCGAGGTGTCTGTTCCGATACGTGTAGGTCTTTTGTCATTTAGGGCTCTTATGGTCATGTCATAATGTTATCCACGCAGCATGGCTAGATTAAGCAATAACTTGGCTATGGTATCTTCTTTTGGCATTTGTTTGGTAAACGATACACTGACTGCAGTATAGATCTACCTAATCTCAAATAATTAATTTCATAGTACATTATGTTGGCATTATATTGCAGTATATACTCTAGCTGTCTCTCTCTGTATATCCTACTTTACATGTTTTTGCATGTTTTTGTGTTCTGCTTGTATTTACGTGCGAGATATTTTCTATTCTACAAGACCGTTATTAGCCAAAGCAGTGTGTGCATCATCTTGAAGCCTGCGCAGTAAAATGTGTTCTCGGCTGGCCCAGACCGCGGCATTATGTGTGATACATCAAGCGCCATGATCTGTGTCTTCACATTCATAAGCAATTAGTCTTGCCATAATTTATTCCTCATTAAGGGCACATAATTAAAGTCCTCTGTAGTTTCTTTGAAAGTTAAATTACACACACTCATCTTCTACAAATATAAAGCGTGATATTTAAAGGGCCACTAACCACTCGCATAATCAGGAATGAGTTATTCCCAGAACTGATCATTACAGATCATGGTAATGACACACTCGCCGCTGAACTTTATACTCTGCCATGGCCGATGCAGGATTCTGAAGACGTGACTGATTGAGAGGCTACGCATGGGTTCCGAGGATGAGATTAGAAGGTTCGTCTTCTTGTTTGCACCACTTAAATGTCTTCCAAGCATCTTGACACTCTTATACCAGAAGGCATGTGACATCCATGGGGCTTCAGGAGTCAAGCTATATGGGCCTGTAGTAGTAGTAGAAGACCACATTTAGAAGAAGCTGATATTATCTTCTTCTATTCAGCTGGTCTTGGGATCAGTTCATTTTTCCATTCAGTCATTCATATTCAGGAACTGGATTGCGATTAGACATTGGAAATTAAATTTGTTTTGTTTATTAATTTAAAAAAAAGTCACACTTGTGTGAAGTGAGCGGTGACCTTATGATGATGATGATGGTGTGATGGTGTCAGCCACGTGACGTCACTTTTCTATCCTTACTTCGTATCCTCAAGTCCCAATCCGGCTAATCACTTGTCCCCAATTTTCTGTCCTCACTTTTTTGAGGGGAGCTAACTGTCCAGCTGTGAGGGTTCGTGTCAACACAAACATTGAATGCCATTGACAATGAATGGCCAGCTTTGAGTGTTTGTGTAAACACAAACATTGCGTAAACATAAATTGTGATTGGCCAGAATGAGATGATGTATGATGATAAAAGTGCCCCTCACTTCACACGGGTGTGATTGTTATCCTCAATTCCGTGCTCAGCCAATCAAATCATCGCTATGGAGTACACACGCACACCCAAAGCTGGGCATAGGAGGGGCTAGCGCCCCTTCAAAAAAAGTTTAGATTTAGTTTAGTAAATGTGAACTGATCACCATTCTGACCTTTGTCTATTCACTGATCAGCATTTAACCACATGAACCCTGGCATTCTTATTCTGGGGGCCAACATTAACACGTTGGATCCGTATGACGAGTATAACTGTCCGATAAATTAATGGCGCTGGGTACAGATGACGACTTGCAGGCTCGTCTTAAGGCGTTTGATCGCTATGACATTGCCTCGCTGTGTTTCATTTTTGGAACCGCTCCGGGTGCTATGCACGGTTGCCAGGGCCCCACCCACACCGCAAAAGTTTCTCAATAGCCGTTTGCAAGCTTTTTTTCTCTGAAACTAATGCGCTGTCCGTGGTGTCGACCAGATCGGCGATTTTCGGAGGTCTTTTCTGATCATCTGGTGAGCGCGATGTGAACATAATGCCGGTTTTCTAGAGCAAGGATTGGCCTTATTTTAGCTCGGTAGCATTAACGCTAATACTTTAGCATTCAAGATGGAAGCCAAAACCCGGACGCCAGTCATAGTGGAATTGCCTGAAAACACCCGGCACCCAAGCACCACCACTTTTGTCCACCAGGCGGCACTCAATGTGTTAAAGCACTAGATCTACAAGTTGTGAGCTGTTGCTGTGTAGAAAGAATTTGGTGATGGAAAAAAAGGAGCAGAAATGGTATCAACCATGGGCAACGTACCCTCCGTCATTGATTGATTGATTGAAAATTGTATTAACAGTTTGCAGAATTACAGTACATTTCAAGCACAAACTCAATACAAAGGCTGTTAACTGTGAGTGGACGACCCAATTAAGCATTACACTTGTTTACAACAGGGTCCACCATGTTCAATTCATCAAAACATTTAGAGACGTACAAATAGACACTTCTATATAGACAAAGAACAGTACAGGAATTCATCATAATGGAGGTAAAAAGGGAAAAGAAACATATACAGTGAGGGGAAAAAAGGGGGGGGGGGGTGGGGGGATTCAGATTTTACGGGGGCCAGTTTTGAATTGCAGCCATCCGTAGGTGCCCTTTGAGAGCGGTTTTGAAGGAGTCAAGGGATTCGCATGTCTTAATGACTGTTGGTAGGGCGTTCCACATTTTGGTGGCATAGGAGCGAAAATAATTTAGTCCCTTGTTTGTGCCGAATCTGGGTTGAACATGGTTCGTTGCACTCCCTCTGGGTGTGGACTTCGTTAACATTAAGGAAGTATCTACACAGGTACATGGGTATCTTGGTGGAGTATCGAATCTTGTGGACCAGACCCATTGCAAGATGCTGTACTCTGTCGTCGACCCTAAGCCATGCCAGTCTGTCAAAGTGGGCAGGGGTGAGGTGGGTTCGGGGGGTGAGGCCAAGTAGGAGCCTGAACAGTTTGTTTTGGGAGGTCTGGAGCCTAGTTTTAAGGGCCTTTGAGGTGCTGTGGTACCAGGAGGTGCATGCATAGTCAAAGAAGCCTTGTACAAGGGCTCCTGTTAAGGTCTTCAAGGTGTTTTTGTCGACCAGTGAGGAGATCCTGTAAAGGAATCTTGTTCTTTGGTTGACTTTTTTGATTACGTTGGTGGCCATTTTATCACCGGAAAGATTAGCCTCCAGGATGGAACCTAGGTAGGTAATTTCATCTTTACGTGTGATAACATTGTCACCCACTCTAACCAAGAAGCCATTTGCCTTGCTGAGATTACTATTAGATCCAAAGAGAATGGATTCAGTTTTTCCCAGGTCAACAAAGTTATTTATAGGCCATAGCACTTCCGGCCATTTTGTTGTTCCACTGATCCAAAGTGGCCCTTTTTTTTCTTATAGAGATTTCCAATAATGTTGAAATATATATATATAATTATTTTGTAAGCCTAGAATCAAGCCAAAACAGGTTATTTAATACATATATGGTATATTATATAATTAATGAAATATTACATTTTTCAAATGTTTTATTTATGGTCATCACTTCCAAGCCTGGATGGGTGGCTTGATTTTAGGCTTAAAATTATGAAAGTATTTTTTGAAAGTGTTATTGGTTAACATGAATGGGCTTTTAGATCTGTGGAACCACAAAATGGCCGCCACTGCTATGCCCTATATAGAGTTTCTGCTCAATGTCACACTGCTGATGCATGAAGCATCATACTGTATGGCAGTATATGAATGTCACATCACTGATGCAAGCATCATACTAGTATACAGTAGCAGTATATGTGCACTATAGGCCCTGTTCTCTGTATGCACACAGCAACCCAGGGAGAAGCCCTGACTCATTAGCTCTGTGGTTTTTAGATCCACTCGCCCCACAGAGACAGACAGACAGACAGACAGACAGTGTTCCGGCGCTGATCGGCAGAATGATATATGGACTACTACAAAGAAGTGAGATAGAAGGGCTGGATGGATCTGTAGGAGCAGCGGATGACGGGATAGAGGGGAAAGGCTCATTTAAGCCTGCCCACGCGACACAGGGAGAGTCCAGAGTCATTGATCTCTGGCCGCTCAACGACAGGCCAGAACTCAGCAATAATCATGACAAATGAGCAGGGCCTCCACCAGATGAGGAACTGACGATAATCACGGACAAGCTCCCCCTCCAAAAAAAAGGGAAAAAAGTAAGCGGCAAGGTCGAGGGAGAGAGAGCAGCGGATGTCCTATACCTCTCAATACTCCTGAGGGAGACGTTCTTAGAGAAGCTGAGAGAGGGAGATAGACCTCCCGGCGTTATTGAATTGGACAGTGACCTAAATAGAAAGTATTACAGTGTCCTGCAGGGTCTCTATAATGCAGTGGTTTTCAAACATTTTCACGTCAAGGACCACCCCCCAAGAATTGATACGCATTTGGCCGCGGACTCCCCATCCGATGCCATGGCCCCTGGCATAAAGGAGCAGAAAATAGTCCAGGGGTCCCCATAAGGGATGTTTAAAAAAAAAAAAAATATGTTCTTTCAAATGTTTTGAAGATGTTTCGAAGCTATAACAGATTGTGTTTTGCTGGGGACCCACTGGAAACCCCTCAAGGACCCCTGGGGGTCCTCTGACCCTACTTTGAGAACCACTGCCCTGATGTACACACAGGGATATGATATTCGATGGCACATTGTCAATAGGTTAAATAGAAATTTCTCTAAAAGAGAAATCCAGCACTCACGGAACTCATGTTTTAAGGCACATTGTCAATGTACATGATGCTATAATACTGTCATTATTATGCATTTCAAATCAACACGGGTATTCTGTCCTTTGTGTGTAAAATAAAATAAAAAATCACTCCCGTGTGAACTGAGTGGTGTAAGGTCTTATATAGACTGATCAGCTGTGGTCTGACGTAATGTCTGACGTAATGAAATCACACCCGTGTGAACTGGGTGACCATAGCAACCATGCTCATTTTTTGGTACGAACAGACAGACAAACTAACAAAGCCAGTTGTAGGAGTGGTTTACACCACTCAAAAATCACACCCGTGTGAACTGGGTGACCATAGCAACCATGCTCATTTTTTGGTACGAACAGACAGACAGACAAACTAACAAAGCCAGTTGTAGGAGTGGTTTACACCACTCAAAAAGCCAGTTGTAGGAGTGGTTTACACCACTCAAAAATAAAATAAATAATATATAGGCTACAAATTTAACATTTTCTCATTCAAATTGTGCGTTTTTAATGTTTTGGGAAGTAAAACTACTGTCTCTAATTGGTGTGCTGTGATTTAGATTGAGCCAATTTTATAGCAGTATAAAATAATTGACACAATAATTTGTCTTTGAAGATTCAAGTAAAGCAGTAGTGAATGCAATTGCCTTTCAGTGAATCAATCCATGTTCTGATAAACAGTGTTCATTCTCTCTCTCTCTCTCTCTCTCTCTCTCTCTCTCTCTCTCTCTCTCTCTCTCTCTCGCTCTCTCTCTCTAAGCCTGCCTACTACTAGAACCCTCCACACAGACAGGCGGGGCCCGTCTGTGTGGATGAAGCATTTTCTAATCAGCTTTATCACTCACATCTGCATTTATCTTATTCGTGGTAAAATGCCAATATATTAACCGGCGTGTATGATACACAAGGTGACCCTGCTGACTTAATGACATAATACATTATCCTTAATGAAGTCAATATCTCGTCTTTTAGCTGTCTGTCTGTTGGGCCGATTAATTGCGGTGTCATTAAAGTTAGCTCTCTTTTCATTTGAGCTTGGCAAGTGGCATAAAACTAATGTTCTTAGTTATCAACCGCTGGGATGGGATGGCGGGCGGAGGAAATTACAGGGCGCACGGCGGGGGGATTCCTATGGCCCACAGCAGGGGCGTTTCCAGCGACACTTTACACGGATGTATTACTGTTAGCATGGATGGATGCTGCAGCATGCAGCACTCTGTAACATGAACTGTTATTGCTGTTGAAATGAAATGCTAATGGAATGCTTTACACCCGACAGAGTCTTATTTAGGATAATGGTTGTAAATGCTATTACTCACGCAGAAAATAGATATCTGCTTTCAGGTCACTGTTTGTAAAAAAAAAAAAAGGTGAAACTATAGACTACTATAGATGCTACAATGACATAAAGCCTAGTTCACACCAGTGTTAATTTTGTTGACTAAGACTAAATACTAAGTTGACTAAGGTTTTTCTAAATAGGACTAAGACTAAATGGTGTGTAATTCAAAAGACTAAGACTAAATCTTTTCTGGCAAAATTAACATGGCATTAAGACTAAAGACTAAGTCGACTAAGGTTTTTCAGAACCACTAAATAGGACTAAGACTAAATAGTGTTATTCATAAGACTAAGACTAAATTAAGAGATGAAACCATTTTCCTCCCCATTTATACTTTGTCATGTGACATGTGATGCATCATGCGGCGGAAATATCCCATCTACAAGCCCACAACATTTCATGGTCGCGACGCCTTGCGAGCCTGAACAGTAGATTAGCTATCTTCGACATGTACAGTAACGACGTCATACGACGGAGCGTACAGTACATTTAAGCATTAGTACGTTGTGGAGGAAAAGATCACACTATATAGCTCTTATGTCCAGCAGTTTACTTAAATTAGGCTTTATTGAACCCCGTTTATCCCACCCTAACTTATCAGGAGCAGTGAGCAGTACACATGGGGACCAGCACGTAGAACGCTGCCTTAGACGACCAGTTCCTTGGAATAAAGCCCCTAACATTCATATCTTTGTGTTCCCTTATCTTCACCGTACTGACTGACAGGCTGTGCAAGGAGTGTCTGGTTGAAAATATGACACTCCATCTGTGTCTAACCCATTTAGGCCTGACGTCGAAATCTAAAAAATGTCTTCTGACAGTTTTCTGAATAACCTCATGTTTCTATATCAGTGGTGATCAATATTTCATGTCAAGGACCCCAAAAATGATATGTAAGATTTGAGTTAAAAACTTTCGCTCTGAAAGAATATATATTCAAGGATTTGCGCCACATTTTCACGATTTTTCTAAAATATCAGACCTACAAGCTCGTAGCCGCGGCACTCGGTGCCGCGCTATGAGCTTGTAGATCTGCTATTTTTCAATAGCTAAAGTATAACATAATGCTTTTAAATACCAAAAGGGGTTCCCGCCCAGAATGGGCTAAGGGAGACCGGGGGCCTTGTGTCGTACCCTTCCTAAAGTCACACGGGAGTGACAGAGGTATGCCGAGGTCTCCTAGTGACTATCTGCCAATGGCCAGCGAGCTGAATATGGCACCTCCGCGCCAAAACTATTCTGATGGTCACTGTTATGTTGTTACTGGTTGTCATGTTATATTATTATAGTCAGTAACTGTCACTCAGGCACTAGGCGTGTTGTGTCCTTATGATCTGTATACGAAATATCGGCAGGATTAACGGTGCCATTTTGCTAAACGTCTTCACTGGTGGAGTTGTTAAACAGTCTCGCCGTGTTTTTAGTTACCTTTTACTTTAGGCCCATTTTTCAAAGGGAGAGTGACATCCCTTATAGCCGTGGTGGTGACACTCAAAACGCTCTGCCAACACCCACTGCACTATACTTCACTAAACTTCAGGAAGTTTGACAAGGACAAAACAATCTGCGATGACAGACAGTGATGCATGCTCTGTCATGGCTAGATGCAGCAGCAGCCAGGCACCTGAGGCCCCCGCACGCCCCCCTGTCACTGCCCCCCCTGCATTCCCCCAGCCTCCCCCTGCCTGCCTCTCTCTTCCCCCCCAGCAGCTGAAGCAAGCAAGACAGGATGGCTGTAATTTACAATGTGTTATCTTTGTCTATTGCCGCGAAATGATATGAAGTAAATCAAGGCAGGAGTAATGAAAGACTGAGAATTCATTCCTTGCGAGCACGTTTTAAGTGTAGTATCCGTTATGGTGGCAGTGCCTGAAGAGGCTGAAATGAGACGGGTTGAGGGGCCCATAAAGCAGCGGCGTGGCCCATGTTAATGCTGTCTGTCTGGGGTTAGTAATTGGGTTGCGCTGATGAGTTGCTCCGAAGACAAAGTGTAAATCCCCCACGTCTGCCGTAAATCTTACATTGTTGGAACAAGGTGCAATCCCAACAAATATTGATCCTGCCTTGGGCCGTGTGTGTGTGTGTGTGTGTGTGTGTGTGTGTGTGTGTGTGTGTGTGTGTGTGTGTGTGTGTGTGTGTGTGTGTGTGTGTGTGTGTGTGTGTGTGTGTGTGTGTGTGTGTGTGTGTGTGTGTGTGTGTGTGTGTGTGTGTGTGTGTGTGTGTGTGTGTGTGTGTGTGTGTGTGTGTGTGTGTGTGTTCCTCCAATTACGTTAGTCAAACTGGTACACCGTGGACGACCCGTACTCCAATGCATCCTTGTTGTTACCTGTAATTTGGCTCCTATTGTTGAACCGCTGAGGTTGTTTTTTTTTTGGGGGGGGGGGGGGGAATGGTTGCTTCTTCACCAGCTGTGTTTCCATGCTCGTGCTGCTGCTGTTGGTATTTTGTGAATTCCAGTGTGTTTTGGCTGAGCTGTGACTGCAGGGTTAGGGTTAATTGCAGAACGAATTCTGAGGTCGAAGCTTCTGCATTTCGAGTCCTCATCCAAATGCAAAGTAGCCTAATTATAATGTGTCCTGGTTATATTAACAGCAGCGATAGTGCTAACAATATTAACTATAGCAAGTTGAATATAATTGGGGTTGTTATACAATTAATTCAAAATACCACATTTTCATCCATTAAATAGGGTTTCTGTTGGGATTTTGAAGCACCTATTGTGCACTTTGGGCCTCCTGGCCAGCTGTAGGTACGTATATGGATTGCTTAACCCATTTAGAACTGAGCCCGATTTTAAAATCGCCTTCTAAATCCTAGCAGGTTTTCAGAAAATCTTAATATTAAAAAATTTAAAAAAAACACATTATGGCTGATATATCGGGCAGACCGATATATGGGTCAGCTCTTGTTTTTGATTTATTCAGCTCCGTACACCATGATTGACCCATACTACAGCTGCATCTCCTTGTCAACTGCAATTTGGTATCTGTTGTTAAAACATTTCGTTTTTTCGGGTGAAATTGTTCTCTGTACAGTACGCGACACACAGTACATTACTGAAGTACAAGAGCCGTATAGCGACAGTTGATATTATGTCGAGGAATCTGAATGCACATCCCTTCCTCTCCATATACGTTGGCAAATCTAACCTTTGAGGTCTTGAAATGCCATTGAGCCTTCCTTAAGGTGGCTGGTGGTGATCGTGTGTGTGTATGTGTGTGTGCGACTGTGCGTGCGTGCGACTGTGCGTGCGTGCGTGCGTGCACAGGCAGACAGCTTATCGTTTGTACAGATTGTATCTGTCTTGACAGGTCACTGTCAGGTACAGCATCCCTCCCACCTAAACACCCCTATACTGATACTGGGTGTCACATGCAAAGATCTCGCTGCACCAGCGCCAATATGCTAATGTCAACCGATGGTGGTGCACTGTTGAAGACCGCACAAGGATTTCTTTAAAAAAAAAGAAATGGGCCACAGAAATACCCGCTAGCCTATTATGTTCTTCTAGCATTGCCATGGCATGCCGCGTCACCCATCCCTCGATCTCGCCACTGTGCCAAATGGCACATCTAAATAAGGTTTCCATCAAATGACTTATGGCAGGGAGGATGGGAAAGGTTGCTATGCTGAGCGGCAGTGACATGCCGTTGACTCGCGTGGCAAATGTGTTTGACACGGAGAAAAGGTCACGTCATTTAGTGTAGGAATAAGCCTGGGTAAGCCCTACCTGTCCGTCTGTGACATTAATCACCGTCATCTGCAGCAGCGTGATTCACTTCTGCTCCACCTCGTGTTCTACCAGCTCCTGCAATCAGTTTACCACCACGCGCTTTTCTTTACAGCTCCCTGGCACTGACATTCTGTAGCCATTTATACCAGTGGGTTCCCAAAATGTGGGTCCTTGAGGGAGTTCCAGGGGGTCCCCAGCTAAATGATATAGTTTGGATCCAAATGGACCCTTATGGGTCTGTAACTCCGACAGTGTACAATTTGTACACTCTCAGAGTTAAATTAACATTGATTTTACAATATAGTCCTACATTGCGGTCCCAGAGATAGACATGCCATTAAATAGGGGACTGTAGCCTAATTCAGGTCAAACCCGGGTGTCCTTGAAATGATTTTTTTTGAAAATCACTACTAGAGTCCTAAAGAAATCTTCTCTTGTTATGGGGGTCCTTGGCATATATTTTCAAATGGGGTGTCCGAACATTGTGGGGGTTCCTTGACAAGAAATAGTTTGAGAACCACTGATTTTTATAGTGAAATTCAAATTCACACAGTTCGATCTAACTCTGCGCTCATAACCAATGAAATGTAATGTCTTAGCCGTCATTCACATTCAGCCTGCAAGCGAGTACTAGTGCAACAATTGTAACTTTTGAAGGCGAGCTTGTACACATTAATAATTTCAAGCTTGTACATCGGCTATTTTCGCAATTCGTCGTATGAGGAGGTATAAAGGGCCTAAAAGCTGTAATAATACAGCACCGGTACAGTTCATGTCTTACATATTGGGACCAGGAGGAATTGACGGTTTAAGGAACATTCATACATATACAGCATGTGTTGTTATATATTATTTTGCTGCAGCCATTCCCCCCCATCTTGGTTGTGCACTTCTCCTCCTGCTCTACAGTTTCCTACATTTCCCAGAATGCTAACTCCTTGTGGCTGTGTTGCATTCTGGACTATTTTTCGAATCTCCAAATTCGATTCGAATGTAATATTTCAAAATCGATTTAGCATTTTGCGTGCGTGCGTGCGTGCGTGCGTGCGTGCGTGCGTGCGTGCGTGCGTTCGTGCGTGCGTGCGTGCGTGCGGGCGTATATACCGCCCATGGCCATAGGCTATGTACTGGACCCGTTTGATGGTGCAAGAAACATAAAAAAAAAAAAATGCATCAAGGAGAACTCCATGAATAATTATCTTATTTAAGAATGGGCAACACCATACCCTCAGAATGCATCCTGGACAGTCCAAGTCTTATGACGAGAAATGGTGCGGGTGGGTGGGGGAGGTGGGGTGGAGGAAGTCAACAGGGAGTGTCCCCATCCCTTCACCCCTCCCCTCCTTACTTCCCCCCCCCCCCCCTCTCTCTCTCTTTCTCAGAGTGATGGGCCCAGGTTTTCCAAGGTAGTGCATTTGTCTGTCAGGAGTCTTGGCTGGCTGGCGTGATTTAGCTGCTGTCAGATGATGCTGGTGTCCAGAGGATGATAGCGGCTGGCTGGATGGAGGGAAATTTGTTACCTTTAGCTCTGACAGGGAGATAATTGCTGATGGTTAACAGAGCGGTATGGAATCCAAAGGGTTGGGAAGCAGAGAGCAAAGTAATGGGATACACAACCAAGGGGTTTGCAGCCCATATTTTCGTCTTACACGCACCACTTCTGACTCTCTCTCATATCTCTCTCTCTCTCTCTCTCTCTCTCTCTCTCTCTCTCTCTCTCTCTCTCTCTCTCTCTCTCTCTCTCTCTCTCTCTCTCTCTCTCTCTCTCTCTCTCTCTCAGTACCACTTATACCTCGCTTGCTCTACCTCCTCTGTTGATTCCTGCCTCTTCTTTCTCTCACCCAAAGAAAAACCCATCTTCAGTCAGGTACACGAAATACTTGGCATAAACGTGTCTAATTGGAAACAGTTCTAATTAGAAATCGTTCTAATTTGTGACACACAACAGCTCTGAATCTGCGCCATGGCCCTTCCTGTGCCCTTCAGACAGCATTCACTCGCCCTCTCTCTCTCACACGTCCTCCCAGGTCTGTCTCTCTCTCATGCGTTATGTTGTCTCAGACATCCAGAAAGACGGCCTCCCAACACCGGGAATGGGACTGCTGTCAGTCCAGCCATCCAAACTGCCAGCAGCATATCACGCAGCGAGTTAAGAAGGAGGCGGACCGGAGGGGGCCAGCGTGATAGGTTGACAGGGCATGATTGGCAGGTTAAACCCCTGGTTAATTGTACTCGCCGCCTCACATTGATGCGGAATCTATAGGGTTGTAATGTCGGGGGTGGAGTTAAACAGTGCAGTCGGTATGAGGCATTGTTGTTGTGTTTAGAAGCGCTTGTTTTCCTGTTTCAACTGAATTACAAAGCATGCTTGTCTTCACTAAAGAACCGCATGAACGCACACGCACACGCGCGTGCACGCGCACACGCACACGCACACGCACACGCACACACACACACAGTTCAGTCACACAAAATGTTGACCTACTGTAACTCATTGCATTGCATGTCTGTTATTTGTATTTGTTTTATTTTTTACAACATTTTCATATTTCTCCAGCGACACCATGAATGGGTATCATTCAGCATCTGTCTGCAACATTTCTGACGGGCTATCTGCATTAATGAGCCGCGCTGATGGGCCCTTAATGCCTTGTCAGTCTTCGGCTGACCTCAACATCATATTTTTATTTTCCCTCTGACAATCAGAGTAATAGGAAATATTGATTGGCAGTGCAGTTAAGTTGTCAGCGCGGTCATTTAACGTGTCAGGAGAACCAGTTAAATTGTCAAAAAAAAAAAGAAAACGACTGGAGGACTCCCCTCTTTCTTAACGGGCTCCTATAAATGCATCCCTTCTCTAGACATGCCCAGGAAACATGAAAATACTCTCGCTTGGCATCAAATCACGGTTTTTATTTAGTGCCGGTCCTCATTTTTTTAAATGTGCTGATTCTGTATAATAAATTGGAAGTACGTTAGAAATAGAAACAGTTGTTGCTATTATTGTTGAATATAAAGGTGCGTTCAGACTTGGATAGTTAGAGCGGCGCAAAGACGAGTAGTTGCACGAACGCCGCGAACGGGCGCGGTGCGACCTGGCGCAGCACAAACGGGACGAACCGAGGCGAATATTTCAAGTCAAGTCTGAACGCACCTTTACAGTGCGAACATCATTGTGTGCGTGTGTGCGTGCATGCGCGTGCACTCCGACAGACTAGAGACGGGACGAGGGCTATAGCTTATTTATTGAGAATTCTTCTTATTAAGAGGTTCAAGGGTTCAAGGTTTAAGGTTGTACTTTATTGTTCCAATTAAAACTTATTTTTGTTTGGCTTCCTTGCAGACAATGCAGCAGCATATAGACAGCATAACATTCAAAACAACAAAACACAGCAAGCACAGCAAACAAAGGGATATAATAATGAGTGCAAGAAAGAGCATTCAATGAGTAAAAAATAAAATAGTAAGTATGTTTTCCCTGTAGTAGCAAAGTTAAGTAAACGTTATGCGAGTGTCTAGTTGTCTACAGATTCAGAGACCCGCAGATCCTCCGTCAGACTGTTCCAAAGCACGGGAACATAGTAAAGCACCGTCTCCATACTTTGTTGTATCAGTCTCTGGAATCTCTAGGAGAGACCAGCTCTATAGACCGATTCAGAAACGGGTCTCATGGTCACAGGCAACGTATTTCCTGTAGGCGGAGACGACATACAGTATCTGCGGTTTAAAAAGTGACTGATGTTAGTCTGCCTCAAACGTTACTCTTTTACCTGCTTTTTACTAACACTAACATTACAAAGATGCCCAGAACATCGGGATGAACCTGTGTAGTTTATGGCTGCTCCAACAGTAGTGGCACTGGCAACATTCCAAAAAAAAAAAAAAAGAATGTCAAAATATCTGCCGCGGTGGCTGAGACCAGAGCCATAGAGTAATGGTTGAGACAAAGCAGTGAAAGGTCCTGAAAGATACATAACGTCAGTCTTACCCAATACCCAATCTTTCTGTTTTAGGAACACAAGGCTGCTGTACTTTATACCTCATACTAAGCATTTAAAGTATGAGGTATAAAGTACAGCAGCCTTGTGTTCATTTGTCAACACACCTGTATTAATGCGACGCGTTGTGAGCTTGTAGATCGGGTTTTGTATGCATATTGTATAGATTAACTATGAAGTATATACACACGGAAGTGGACATGGTTTGCTGCGGATCAACCCGCCAGTTGGTAGCAGGGTGCAGGTTTCCCAGGGTAACTGTTTATCCTGTAACCTAGTATGGTCACGTCAGGTCTTACAACCTTGAGCTGAGCACGTTTTCCTGGGCTGAGACGGAATCGCAGAGATAGTCTAACCTCCCTTTTTATGTACACTGTAGCCTGAGCATTTTGATTTAGTATATATAACTCAGGGTGAGTGGTATTCTACTTTGTGAGTTATGACACATTTAAAGTAAATCTTCAGATGGAATCTCTCCTGATGTAAGGCTTGTAAACATTTCGTATTAGCTTGTTTGGGTGTTGTCTGGGTTTTGCTGGGCATGCCTGTCAATTAGCTGTCTCTTTAATCTCCTGGCTCTATGGTGGAGGTTGGATGTGTGATGCAATTACTGATCTGACGTTGCAATGTTGATCGAGTAAACACTGATGGCAATTTTGAGGCGTTTCTTTCATTAGAATTACGAGTGCAGTGCCCGTTCTGGGTGTGGCCGTTGAGAGTGCGTGCCCTTTTCGGGAACGGGCCGACTGCTTTGGCTCCTGGTATATGGCAGCTTGTAGCGTGGTCAGGAACTACGGTATTTCTGCTTGAACCGTTGTTGGGATGGGCTGTTGTAGCAAAAACCACTCATCCAACTGGCATCACTCTGCACTTCCTTGAGTCTTCAGCAACACACCCGCCAAGTCAAGGATGAACTGTTGTCAAGATATGCAGACAGACAGACATATGCACACACAAAGATTCCTTGTGTGTATAAATAGCCCTAGATAGATGGATAGATGTTGGATACCGCATTCTCGTGAGTTAGATTAATTAAACATGGAGATGTGATGCTGCTGCTTAAAATTTGTTTGTGCCATCCATTAAACCATGTTTACTTTTACTGAATTGTGACCTCAGAATTCAGTAATTAATTCATGCATATTGCGATCTTACAAGGAGTCAACAGCAACTGTATAAATATAGCCAGCTGGTACGTGCTGTAGCCTACATGGAACAAGAAGGTGTCCTCTGCTTCGTCTGTGTCCTTGGATCGGCCAGTAATATAACATTGCTACCTACCTAGACAGTTGACTCCATTTCAATAACAACAGCGTTCGTTCCTTCTCTCATTTTCCTTTTTTTTCCCACAGAGCTGAAACAATGTTATTTGAGGATGTTTAGCGAGCTGCTTGATTGAATTTGTCCCTCGGTGAGGAGACAGGCTCCATTAGGCAGTGGCAGCGGGGTCTGGGGACTGGACAGTTAGAGAGATAAGAGGGGAAGCTGGCAGCGTAGTCTGGCCCCAGACCCAGAACGGGGGTTTGGGGAATAGAGGCTCTATAATAGCTGGTCTAGGGTCAGAAAGACAGCCTGCCTCTGCCTACCCCTGGAGTGTTAACTAAGGCTACGCAGCACAGAGCTGGGAGCTGGTACCTGAGGCCATGGAGGGAGGGATGGATGGAACGAGGGATGAATAAAAGGAGGGAGGCGGATGGTAGAAATAACAAAGTAAATTAGGGAACGCCGCAGCAAGAGAGAGATTGTTATCTCGAGCATGGTACGTTCAATTGACTCTCGGTTTGCCATATCTGATTCGAGTTCTATCCGTCATTGACTTGGAAATTGTTTGTGACAGTAACAAGCTGCCTAATCGCTTGATTGATGGATGGATGGAAGGAGAAGCTGTTACATTGTCAGATGGGCATTTTCCCCCTACGACGATGAGAAGATGCTATCGGAATTAATCAAACTAAATCAACCTGCGCCCTGCCCCCCATGCCCCCCCCCCCCCACACACACACACACACAGTCTCCTCCCCTCACTTCTTCACTGAAGGCCACCGGCGTCTCTTCCAGTGACTGTTGGCCGTCCGCCTCCTCTTCCCCCTGTGGGTGGCCATGACAGTGGGCTGTCCCTGTGTTTTATGCACCTCAAAGTCTCTTGTCTTCTCACTGCAGTGGCCCTTCCTCTGGGGCCCTTGGCCCCTGGCCCCGATCTTTCTCAGACCCCCCCCCCCCACACCCCCACAAACCCACGCACACACACACAGTAATGAAGGCTGCCTTTAAGAAGCGGGGTGCGGGGTGCGTCGAGGCATCACAGATTAGGTCAGTGGAATGGCTAGCGGGCTGAACATGATGGATGAGGACCAGAATGAGTTTCTGCCGCGGCTGTATTGTGAAATCTTTTCATTGTCACCGACGGGCCTATGAGGGCCTGATGAATGAGGGTGCAAGTGTCAGAAACACCCTTCCACTGCACCCCCCTTCGCACACACACGCACGCGCACACACACACATGCTCTTTTAATATCTCCCCAAGCTGGCTGTGACTGCACACCTCCCTGCTGCACCCTCCTCTAGTGTCCATGCAGACCGTCCACAGTGCATGGCTTGTCAGAACAGTATTGTTTTTTAGCAGTGTTGTCTCTAAATATAGGCTGGCTCTAGTTGGAAGGATAAATAAATAGTCTCTCAATGTGCCGGCGAGAGAAAACTAATTATATTTTATAGAGGTGGTAAGAGTTGCAAAGAGAGAGAGAGAGAAACACAAGCGAGATCTCGTGCTATTCTTATAGTTCATAACTATACAGTACCCTGCTCTCTGCCCCCTCCCCCCCCCCCCCCCCTCCCCCCCCCCTCCTCTCTCTCTCTCTCTCTCTCTCTCATGCCCTTCCATGCGGGTGGACCTCCTGTGTCCATGGAGAGGGGGGGCGAGCGAGAGGGGTGTGGAATGGGAGGGGGGCGGTCTTTATGGGAAACGTTTGTGACCAGGGTGACAGCTCTGCTTGATGGATGTGGCTCCTCCATCTGGTTGCAGTGCATGTAATAAATATCCATGCTCATGTTTGACCTCTCCCACTTACCAGACACATCTTTCACTTTTGGGACATCCAGGGGGGACTCACAATTATGCTCTGGCGTTTTCAACACTAGCCGGTGCGTGTGCGTGTGTGTGTGGTGGTTGGGTTGGGTTGGGTGGGGGGGGAATAGCAGCTCTGTTTATGGGCCGCAGCCCAAGGGCAAAGAGTCAAAAAAATAGATAGCTGTAAACAATGCTTCCACCGCCAGGAGAATTCTCCGGCATTCAATAACCTTTCACACCTCCTAAGCTCTCATCTCCCTGAGCTGGCTGCCTCTGCCCCCCCAGAATGCACTGCGGCTGCTCGTGCAGACACACACACACACACACCGCCTCCATCTTTGACCGGCGGTTTAGCCGTGTGTCCGCCTGTCCTAGTTGTAAAATCTACATTAAGAAAAGATTGTGAAAAAAATTATATATATTCTGTATATATCAGACCGGAAACCTCATAACTCCAAAATGTTCATTTTAAAAAAAATTAAAAATATACATTTTACAAGAAATTAAGAAAACCTTATATTTTTAAAACAAAGCAATACAGCCTCATCAAAGTTGGTGTTGTAACTTTATATATTATTACTTCCATGAGAGGGATAGAGGTGGTGTGAAGTTTTGAATTTTGAGGGTCCAATGGAGTTAAGAGGTTTTGTCCAAAGCACTTTTTACTACTTTCCATTGGTTCAATATTTTCGAAACAACACATAGACCTAAAGGGTGTTCAATAGCACTGATTGGAGTTATGAGGTTTCCTCCTGACAGCAACGAACTGTAGTTGAAAAGATATGGTGAAAGGTTAGTGTCGCGATTTTAAAGCCTGATTTATGCTCAAGTTTCCTGCAAGTGTTTTCGGTGCATGTGCAACACTATGACCAGTACAGTTAAAATAGCAGTGAAAATATTATGTGGAAGCTAGATACAATCCCAAATTATTGATAATCCTCCCTACTACAGAGTGTGCTGACCATATAATTAGTTCCTCCCTATCCCCAGTGAACCGCAGGGGTAAAAAAGAAACCTAGTTTACACCCCCCCCCCCCCCCCCCCCCCACTGTAGAGTGTGTGCATGTGCACATCTTGTTACCGGGGGCGGACTGGATTTTTTCCAAATCACTGAATCCTCCTTTAAACAGTTGTTCGAAGCTCTGATAGTTTGAGGAGAATTGAGTGCAGCTTTTTAAGGCCACGGCAGTAGTCTAACTACTGTATACTCCCACAACTTTGTTCACACTCCAGATTGAGAGAGAGATATAACGGCAACCCTTCCAGTAGCTCTTAACTCCCCTTTAGCTGCTCATAAACAGCAGTTGTTGCTGTTACCCTAAACGGTGACCCCGGCGCATTAAGCTGCTCGGTAACAGAAACAGATAGGCGGCCATTGGATTTTAATAAACCTCGGATAATAATGAGGTTGAAAAGCTGAGTGAATTGCAAAGCAGGGAGGCTAATGAAGTGCCTATGTGGGCAGTATGTGAGAAATAACCTATAACCTATTAAGAAACAGCCCAACTCCCACCGCCCAAGTCCTACCCCCCCCCCCCCCCCCCTGATTGAATTAGTGCACTCTTTAATTACTGAGCATCCAAGATGGGAGCTCTGAATCTAATTGAACCTTTTTCATGCTCTCTGCTCCCCAGCCAAACAACTTGTTCTGTAAAAAAAAATGAATTGAATTAACGGTCTCACTCCCTCTCTTTCTCTCTTTTTTTGCATTGATTATTGTACCATTAGGAGTGTCTCAGGAGTTTCCTAGGCCGCAAAAGAAGCAAATCGCTCGGCATTATTCACAATAACGCATATGTTATAATCGCAGAGAGAGAACTTACTTAAAATTCAATCCACTTTGGCATCATTATCATGTATCAACATAATAAATGAGCCCTTCAGAGCATGGTAATTATAATTTGATAAATCATCAGCAGAAAATTAACTGGATGTCAAAACATTCATTGGAAAGGGTGATGAATGGAGGATGATTGTGGTGATGAATTGTGTTAATCTGCGCAGTATGAAGCCGGCGAAATGGCTAAGCAGCCCAAGATGGATGGGCCGTGGAAGCAGCAAGGTCAGGAGATACAACTGCAGAACGGAGGCAGGGGGGTGGGGGGTGGGGGAGAAAAAATATAGGAGGGGAATGAAATGAGAACGAGGAGAAGAGAGGGAGAAAAACTACAGTATGTGTCTCTCTTTCTTATGGCAGTTTGCTTTGGTTTCAGGTATTTTGGTTTGACCCAGTTGTCTGTACTGTATGTTTATCCATAGTAAACATAAAAAATCACACCTGTGTGAACTGAGTGGTGCAAGGTCTTATATAGTCTGATCAGCTATGTCAGTGACGTCACACACTAACCATAGCAACCATGCTCGTTTTTTTGGTACGAACACGTGTACAGTAAGCCAGTTGTTGGAGTGGTTTGCACCACTCAAAAATATGTATATACAATGACTATGAAAATATAAACCCCCTCAGTGATTAGTCTACTGTATATTTGGTTGTCGGCAGTGGTTCAGGAGGTAGAGTGGCGATCTTCGAATTGCACGGTTGGATCCCTGCATGCTCTTCCCGGGTGCATGTCGCAGGGTGTCCTTGAGCAAGACACAGAACCCTTAACTGCTCCCGATGAGCAGGTTGGTGCCTCGCATGGTTTCCTCTGCACATCAGTGTGTGAATGGGCGAATGTAATGCACATTGTAAAACACTTTGGGGAAAAAAAGGCGCAATATAAAATGCACCATTTACCCTTTGTCAGATGATGATACTGATGATGATGAAAGCATCTACTGCAGTGGTGGGGCTGTAAAAACCTTTATTATCTTGAAAATTGTGATTCATGTCAAAAGATGTGTAATCAATCATGGTTAGGTATAGGTACATGGTAGAATTTTACTGTATATGGGGAAATATTAATCATGCGTTGTATGTAGCCTACGGATGACATTGTCACCTTCATGTGTGCTTCTCAGGTGATAATGTCAGGGATATACGGTGTATTCACCTAGAACACTGCAGGTCTACATTGTTCACCAATTCGGTTTCCGCATATCTCAATAACAACAAACTATTTTACACTTTTTATTTTACATATTTTGTCCAAAAATCCTGCAAATCGTTTCACAGTATCTCTATAGTCATGTGCTCAAGACGGATCTGTCTGATATTTCATATTCCATCCCGATTGGCTAACATTGGCTTTGAAAGTTTACAGGATTGGCCCGTTTTAAACAAAAAGCCTCAAATCATGAACGCAGCGTGCAATTTACATGAAATCTTTCACAGACGTTCCTACTAGGCTGAGGAATATATCCCACCCTTTTCACATTGGCCTGCTATAGCGCCACCAACAGGTGGATTTTTGCAAAACACATTTTTGGAACAAAATGCCTCAAATCATCCAATTGCCATCCGAGGCATAAGAAGAAATGGCACCCTTTTCACATTGGCCTATTATAGCGCCACCAGGAGGCCACAACCTGACCTGCCCTGGTGGAGACCTGTGCCCCCTATATAATAATAATAATAGTTCTAACTATTATTATTGTCTCCACCAGGCCGAAGGCATGGGGAGAGAGTATGTTTTGCACTCCGTCCGTCCGTGTGTCCTTCCTTCCGTCCGTCCGTCCTTCCGTCCGTCCGTTATCAGCTAATCTCCGGCACCGTTGGCCCGATCAATGCCAAACTGTGCACACACACTCCCTGGATGCCAACGACGAACCTCTGCCCCAAATATTCCTCAACGGCCTGTTATAGCGCCACCATGAGGCCGATTTAGGCAAAACACATTTCTGTAGATAACTCGTACACATTTTATCCATACATCACACAATTCGGTATACACTATCTCCATAGTCATGTGATCAACACAGATCTGCACAATTTCCCATCTTCCATCCTGATTGGCTATGATTGGCTTCCAAAGCTCACATGATTGGTCCATTTCGAACAAAATGCCACAAATCACAAACACAGTGTCCAATTTCCATGAAATTATACACGCACATTTCCACTAGGCCGAGGACGACATGCCACTATTTTCCCCCCAAATCAGCCTCACGGTGGCGCTATAACAGGCCAATTCCTGTTTTTACCTATAACTGCATCGACAACTTATGTATGCGCACTCCCTAGAGGCCATGGAAAAACATTTTCCCTGCATCCCTCCACATCTGCCAGTTATAGCACCACGCAAAACACATCGTTTATGTTAGTCGCACAGATTTCATCCAAATCTCACGCAAATCGGTACACATGATCTCTGTAGTCATGTGATCAAGACGAGCCTGTTGGATTTCTCAGATTCTACACTGATTAGCTAAGATTGCCTTCCAGTTTTCAGGAGTAGCCCGTTTTGTACAAAATGCTGCACATGTCCTGCTCATCCAGAATTCTATCCTCAGAGATGCTATGAGTGATCTGGCTCTGCATTTCCTCAACAAAATTAAGAAAATTGTTGCAAGAAACAAAACAACAAAAAAACATTTTATATTAGTTTATATTACTCCTAAACATTTTGCCAAACATCACACACACTCCTATCCTCCTGGTGGAGACCAGTGCCCAGAAGGGCACTTTTTCTAGTTATTATTGTATTGTACAATACATTGTATTATGCATATTAGCTTGATGCTAACCTAAATAGGATTTTCCAGTGTAATGCTTATTACTGCATGTGGGTGGCAGTGGTTAAGGACTGGAGGTAGAGCGGACTTTTGGGATGCCAGTTTGATCTCCGGCTCCTCCTAGCTTAGTGTCAAAGTGTCCTTGAGCAAGACACTGACCGCCAACTGCTCCCTCTGTGCTGTTCAATAGTTGTCCACTGCTACTAGTGGTTAAGGATTGGTAAATGTGGAGGATGAATTCCGGTTATGTGCAAATGTACTTGGCCAGTACCACAACAAGTGACTTGTTGCCAAATGCAAGTCTGAGATCTGGGGATCTCACTAAATTCAGATTGATTTGAAAGTCTAGCTGGAAATGGTACTTGGAGAAAACATTGATCATTCATCAATGAAATTACGACCGTGACTTATTCAGCACCGTTTTGTTAATCTAATATTATGTTGGTAAAGTTTGGTAATATTTTAATGACTTTGGGCCAAGAAAATAATAATGCAAGCAAACGATATTGTATAGCAACCACAACCGGTAAACATGAAGCAATTAAGTACGATACCGTATGGCTGAAGGTGTAATGATGTGTACAGTACAGTACAGTATGGCCTTTACATTTAGGCGTGTGGTTGGTTAGGGTAATTGATCTGCGTTCCATTCCATTGATTGATTGATTGATTCATTTATTATAATTATAACAGTTTGCAAGTACAGAGGCACAGTTATACAATTATGCTAAAAGGAACACAAAAATCCCTGAGGGGTCATTTCCATTGTGTTCCTATATGTATTCAATTCATCAAGACATATATACTGTAAAGACATACAATTCTGTATACATAGTACATACTGTACAATCATCAATACTAGAAGCAATACAAGTACAGAAAAAACTTGAGTGTAATTTATTTTGGCAAGCTACAGTAGAAGACTAGGTCCAGTTACAGGTGCTGTTTTATGCCTTGCCTCCACTTGCCTCCACTTCCTGCGATGTAACGCTGACTAAAGAAGAAAATGTCCTTCTCAATTTGCTAAGAATAAAAGTTCAGTCTTGACTACTGTATTGCATTGAATTTGTTGAGCGCCGGTGAGTGACATCATTTGTAGGTCACTGCTCCATTGAAATAAATTACATGTACATTCAAAAGTAATAATAATTGTGCTGGTGTGACGGCAGCTCAATATAGAATGGTTAAACCCATGCTCAACTAAAGCAAACACTCACCTACTGTGTCACCCTACGGTATTGCTTTAATTTATAACGTGTGCAAAATATGGTGCCAAATATGCAAACATTAGCAAATGTGATCCGGATCATAATTGAATGTCAATAGTTGATGCAAGATGCTCTTTAAATGATTAATTCAAGATAGAGGCTGACTTGCCATGAACAGTTTAAAATATTCTACTAAAGAAAACATCATAAAAACATGGTGGTAATGTTACATTTTCCACATTACGACGTGATTGAAAGTTGTTGAGTTCCTTTTCAGTGGTTTGAACGGAAGGGCCTTCGGAGATGCTAATGAAGGCTATTTCTACAAATAACCGTAATTACATGTCACCACGTTTGAAATGTGACAAAGCAGACAATGTTGCTTTTATTGAATGCATTATGTTGACAGGCAGTTCCTTTCATTTGATCTCCTATCCGTCATGGACGTGAGTGAACGTGTTTTATCTCCTATCCGTCATGGACGTGAGTGAACGTGTGTAAACTGACAACCACCCTTGATGATGTTGTTCTTCATTGGTGCCCCTTAGATAAAAGATGTGCCTAGTATAATTTTGCGTGTTGTTAATGCTTGCTTGCTCAGGCACGCATGCCTGACCTCAGATGCAATTATCCCTGTGCTGTACGGTCAGTCTTGGCCCAGCCGCACCGCGCAGCCATCTCCGGGTACGTCACATCACATCCTGTGTCATCATCTCAAACTGGGAAGTATTCATCTCGCACATGCAGGGCTTCAGACACCTCTTATCGGGCTGGCAGGTTGACGCGTCGTCGTGTGCGGGGTGGGGTGGGGGGGGTGGCTGGTTTGCTTCATCTTGATTCCCACAATGAATGCGACGCACAGGCTTTCAAATGGTCCTCCTGCATATGGAAGAGAGGGGAAGTCACACCTTTCTCTCTGTGACTTTCGGTTTTTTCCATACGTATACTATACATCTCTGTCTTTTTTCTGTCTCCAGGAAAATTATCACCATCCGTGTCAGGAGCGCTGTCTGTTGAAGGGAGGGAGGGGAAGGGGGGGGGGGGGTGGGTTGGTACGTGTCACGCTGCCTCTTAAGTTTCTGATTGTCTAAATGACACCCAGTCTCATCATACAGCTGCCTCCCTTTCTGACACTACAATAACCCATAATTCTCTCTGTCACTCACTGTTTCAAGGTTAGTGTTTTATAGCTTGAACTGGGGGTGAGGCCATTTCACATTCTAGAGGGTATGCAAATAGTGAAAGGGGGGGGGTCGTGGAGGGTGGGGTGGCGTAGATTTGTCGCCTTGTGTCACTTCATCTTTCACAACCTTTTCCACTGTTTCTTGAAGAATCCTATTAGGAGGATCCTATTAGGGAGGACCCCATTCTGCGTCTAGAATGGGATTTCTTTTTTGGTAGTGAGTCAAAATGGTCTCAGATGAGTGGAATGAGGCATTTAACGAGAAGTACTGGTTAGTGATGGGTATTTTCGATAAAAACCTGGTACTTTGGTGGTACATATTTTGACTTCATTGGACGTTAACATTAGTTTCTGCCATCCTGTATACAGATGCAGCCATTATTTGTTGTCCTGTGCACTGAAACGTACATTTTAATGGACGTGTAATCACAGTGTAACCATCACCTATTGCATGTATCTAATGATGGCCTACTACTCCTCCTGCATTGTTCCAACGGATCCTTTCCAAGTCACAAAATAATCACCTCCAATGTCACACTGTAGGGGCTGTCTGTAGTCAGTCTCCCTTTGACAAAGTGTGCTCCGTCAAAATGGTCCATTTTATTTATATACGGTATACGGTATATATATTTTTTACTCCATGTGTGATATTCGCATGGTCCCCGAGTTAAACAGTATCTCTCCTCAACCCTTCTCCCCATCCCCTCAGTAAAGTGTTCTTCAAAGGTATATATTTCATAGCGAGCTGACAGCCCTGACACCATAATTGACCCGAAAGCTTCCATCTTCCGTCTTTTGAAAACTCTCAGTTGTAATGTGTGTCAACTAGATAAAATGAATCCCTTCTCCACCTTTCTCCGCATTTCCATTTGCAAGGCGGAGCAGTTGACTGACTGGCATAAGGTGCCATTATCATTCTGTTTGAATGGCTGTGATCGCAGGAGAGATGTGCAGATGCAAGGCTTCCATTGTTTGAAAAGGGGTGCTCACACTTAAGTCCTGCATATTAGTAATACATGTAGTGCTTTTAGATGGGTTAAATACCATTTGATGCACTTGGGATTCCATCTCCTTTAATGCACAGATACGTGTTGTCTCTTCACGACAGCTCTGTCTGGCAGATGTCATGTTCTGGAATCATGATGTCATCATGATTCCATCTGACTTCTTTGCTAATAAACTCTGTTATGTTCATATTGCTAAACCTTTAATGGCATTTTAACTTTGGGAGTGCTTTTTTATTATGTCAAATTATGTTATGTATTTATTATATAGCACTTACTATTACTCTACAATGAGTAATGACTAAAGGCCTTTCTTGAATAGTGTAGATCACATAAATATTCACCCAAATGACACAGTAGGCTACTAATTGTTTCAGAACACGGGGTGTCCATGTTGGTATTTTCAATATATATTTTAGTGGCTTGTTTCAACAACGAATACACATGCCCCTTTTCTGGTGTAATATCCCCTGTCCCCATGGTATTTACAGTTGCTATTGCAATAATGTGTCAACCACATGCATGACTCACTTCAAAGCCACCAGTAATCAGAAAAACACACTGTAAACAAAGTGAAATTACTTTATGACCTTTTCTCTAAAGAGGTGAGCATGCCCCCCCTTTGCTTCTTCCCTCCCGATTCTTCTTCTCCACTGCACTTTGTGCCTATAAAAAGACATGCTCTGTTTTTGTATGCCATGTCATATCACTAAGTTTCACGCTTGGTCCGTGAACCCACAGACATATTCTCTGCTTCCCCAGGCTAATTGGGTGGTGGTTATATGATTTTCTCCTCCTAGAACCCGATGCCTCCCAACGTGTCGATGTGCTGTTATGCCTCCGCAAGACTGCACGACTTCTTGTGAATCTTGTCAGATCGAGCCCCTGTTTTATTTTTTTCCCCTCTCCTTCGGAGCAGTTTGTTATTAGATTAATTAACGCTGTATTGACTAACTGAGATAGGGTTGCATGATCTCTTCTCGCCTCCGGTAACACCCTTTTCCTTTGCCGTTTCAATCAAAGTAATAACGAAAGAAAAGACGCTTTTTAAAGGCACGCGCGTGGAAAGTGAGAACTAACACTTCCTGCAATATCAGTATTTACAGATCCCTTTAAAAAAAGAGAAGGAAAGTGAATAGCTCTTTGTGTGAGCAACCTTCTAGATTAGAGCAGGCCACTGTGTTGTTGAACAGATATGAGCCACGTGTTTATTTTGCCATTGTCCATTATCACAAAGTGGAGGGGAGGGCTTGTGTTGCCCGAGTGAAAAGAGTTCAGTGGAAGCGGCACTTTTTGGGGGTGAAAGCTTGCGAGGCTGAAACAAGCTTTAAAGAGCGTCCAATCCCACTCAGGTTCACTGGTAAGCCTGTTGGACATCCGGCTTTGTTCCCTTCATAGGCCACTGATCAGTGGCCTGATGCGGTTGTCCGCTTGCATGTTCCTCTTGTACCTCAGCCTGGGCAATTCCGACCGGTTAAGTGCTCAAATTGAGCCATTTCGTCTCACTTTAAAACAAACCAGGGCCTATTATGCGTGATTTTTTTTGTTGTTGTATTCAAACCCCTCCTCCTTGCCTCTGTTGGACGCTGGCTTCAGTCTTACGTCGTTTGTCAACCCCTCACCCCCCCCCCCCCCCCCCCCCCCCACGCCTCTCTTTACTCTTTAAGTTCGAAGGGCTAGCCTTGTGAGGGGTCAGTGTTTCTCGTCCAGCGGTGTCAACTCCAATCTGGGGCGATTTAGTGTGAAATGTGTGCCATGGTGTGGGGGCTCGCGGGGTCAAAGCCCCGGTAATTGATGTTGCTTATTCATCTGCTTTTCCTTGTCTTCCCCCTCTCCGCGGCACAGCGGCCCGTTTTTGTTTGTCTAAATTGTTTGAAGATTTACTGTAGGTCTTAGGGCCCTGAGAAGCATCCCCCCGCTGCCCCGCCCCAGTGTTCCTACCTAGCGGGGGGTTCGGCACAGGGGGACGCACAATGGCGCCCGCACAAAGGGGGCTTACCCCAACACAAGGCCCGGAGGACATCTCATAGCGTGATACTGGCCACTGGGGGACACACAATGGCGGAAGCACAAAGAGGGCCTCTCTCAAGACAGGACACAGAGGACATCTTCTAGCATGACAAGCAGGCTCGCTCTCAGTATAATTAGCTATGGAGCGAGCCTGACCAATGGTGTCTTATGAAATCGGTGAGCCATCGGTAAACACCATTCAGACGCGGAGAGGCAAAGGAGGAACGTAATTGGCTACGACTCGGGCCCTCCGATGCTGGCGAACCAGGGGTGAAAATTCTGCGGCATTAATCAGTGATTGGCCTGTGTATAGCGGCCGAGACAGCTGTGTTAGAAGAACCAATGGCACTGTCCTTTCAGAGACGATGGGCCTCCCGGTCTTCCCTTCCGCTCCGTTCCGTCTGAGTAATGTTACTTTGAGCTCAGCCGCTGCATGGATGAAACGCTGGATCTGTTTAAGCACAAGCGACGGCCGCAACAGCGGAGCCCTGTTAAACCTGGCCCCTCTGACATGTCAGCCAGCTGCATGGGTGGTACGTCCTCCCAGGGGCCTTTGAAGAGGGCCGGTTTAGAGGAGAGATCTGGATCATTACACAATAAAGAACACTTCATAAGTACTGGAGTGAGTTGGGGGGGAAATGACGGTTAATGATGTTGACAGCAATTCACCTCTGCCGAATTACAGAAAGATTTGACTCGACTTGCCTTCTTTAATGAGCCTCACTGTAAAGGTAATGGGCCAGCGGTGAGAGAGAGAGACAGACAGAGAGAGAGAGAGAGAGAGAGAGAGAGAGAGAGGAGGGGTTGGTTAGACAGTAGGAGAGAGGGAGAGATTCTTTCTTTCTTTTTTCCATGGAGCTGCACTGGAACAGTGATTAACACCAGGCAGATAGGCTATCACATACATCCCTTTAAGCTGTCATGTCAGGGAACCACAAAGACAGAAAGGCAATCTTCAAAAGGTGAACACTGCTGCAGGCAGGCAGGCTCTCTCTCTCTCTCTCTCTCTCTCTCTCTCTCTCTCTCTCTCTCTCTGCTATTATGTTCTCAGGACCGTGTGCACACAGATCACCAGGTCTCACCACCACGTAGCAGCTTTGGGATGCGAAACAAACACCCGGAAGGTCATTGTCAAAGTGACTTTGTAAAAAGCACTTCTAGGGTATCAATTTGCTAAGACAACTAGAGCTATTCCCTCGTAGTCCATTAATCAGTTCATTGGTTTGTTTGGTATTAGTCGGCACGACTTTAGTTGTCTAGTCAAGAACATCTCTAAATACTATATCATGTCAGTGTCATACTGTACATAACAAAATGTTATGTATGTGCAGTGCATCCACATATCATCAAAACACAAATCAGGAATGATCAAAGGCCATAATAGAAAAGAGATGAGTCAGTCCTGAGAAGAGACTTGAACACCTCAATGGACTGCAAGGGCACTTTTGATATTAAACGGCAGGCTGTTCCAGAGAGTGGGTGCTGCAACAGAAAAGGCACGATCACCTCTGGATCTTAAATTAGTTGATGGAACAGTCTGGCAGGCAGAGCTCAAAGGTCTGGCTTGGAGTATTATCCTCAAAGTTCTGATAGATATGAGGGGGCAGCCCGTGTGTAGAGATTTATAAACAATTAAGAGTACCTTCAAATCAATTCTGAACTTGACAGGGAGCCAATGAAGTCCATTGAAAGGAGGTGTCTTTTTTTCTTTTCACCTTTTTGTCCTTTGTTCATATAGTACAAAAACTAATAGAATACGCACATCACTTAGTAGAGGTGCTGGGTTCAAAAGTAGCATCAAGAAGAACCCGCACACTCATCTGCTCCAAACATTATACTTTATTGACGATGTTTCGAGCCAAGGCTCTTCATCTGGTCAAATTGGTTGATGACATGTATTAATGTGTTAATATTCTATGCTCTCGGTGAATTTAATACATAGTACTGTAGGACAACAATGGAAACAAGTCTCCAGGACCTTTTTGTGTTATCCTTTTAGCCTATATAACAGAAAGGAGAGGTCACACAACAACTCGTAGCCCCGATGCCAAAAAATACTTTTTATTTACCAACGTTTCGACAAGCTAGTTGCCTTCTTCAGGGTATATGTATCCTTTTAGCCTAAAAAAAACCCCATCCCTGCCGTACACCAGTCAAACAAACAGTAAGAATCATTTTAGCGTGGTGAAAATTCATTGCTTTGGCATTCACCAACAACCTAAACATCGATCTCCAATAAAGCTTAGCGGCCATCATTTAGCATACAGTAGCTAAAATGCAAGCCCCCTTCACGGCCTTCCTTTGAAGACAGCTTGTTTGCCTCTCTCCACTCTTTGGATTGAATAAACCTAGTATTTATACTGTTCCAGTTTAAGGACAGAGATCACAGCTCTCTGCCTGATTGATTGCCATTTCTAATCATGCATGCTTATGTGCAAGCATGTGACAAAAAAGCTTAAACTCACACAAGTGAGAGTTGATTTACAGTTCTCTCCCCCCACCCATCAAAGTAACATTTCTGTCAGTGGCTCCCAGTGTCTCACGCTGAATGACAAATACAGTGCGCACGTCCAAACTGGGATTCAGTGCCAATTATACATTGACAGAGATGTCAGTGAGACTGTAACATTTAAATTAAAATGACATGGCATTCCATCAAACTGTCTCGCGCGATGACATGTTCCATTATATTTCCTTGCTTGGTGTAAAACAAGATGAAAACAACAAAGAGATCGAGGGAAGAACTACTCCAAAGGTCAAATCAATAACTTTCTTGTACAACCACCATTTCTCTTGTATAGGCACACCTACTTGTCAATCATCAAGACTATTAATAGGCCTGTCGGAAACAAAGCATTCATTGTTACGTACATGACTTCTGGTAAGCACCTCGGCACACCGTATCACACTCTCACAGTCTCACTGTATACAGTACAGTCTTCTGTCATTTTACTATCTTAACACATTCAAACCGGGAACGCATAATGTATATAAAAAAAACATTAAACTATTCAAAAATAGCAGTTCTACATGCTCATAGCCGTGACAAGTGCGACAGACTTGTAGATCTGCTCTGTTTTTAAACAAAAACATCTTGAGCTGGAGGCTCAGTGGCCAAATACTGGGGGTCCTTGACATGAAAAAACTACTGATATACCGTAGCAACAAAAGTTTTTTTCTAAAAACTGCTATAGGATTTAGAAGACATTTGTAGAATCAACCTCAGGTCTTAATGGATTAAACCAATCGCCTTACGTTTGAATATTCAGCACCTGTATAATCGTGCTATGTGGGCAATGAAGGGGGGGGGGGGGGGTGCAGCTCACTGGCATTTTACTTGATAAAAAAATAAATGGGATTGGAGGCTTTAATTGGTACAGTACAGAATGAATAGTTGTCTAATTATCACTTCTCTGTCAGACCTCGTTGCTGAGATTACATAATTGTCATTTGGAAACATTGTGGAATGATATTGCTTTTTGTGTGTCGTATCTGAGACACGTCTGTACCTGACACTTAGCAACCCACTTAATGATGTGCTGGAAAGACAGCTAATTATGTCATAATAATGGCTCGATGAACAGTGGTAAGGGCGGCCCGGTGATAGATAGAGCCGCCTAGATGCTCGTGTTCTATCACTGTCGCACCAAGTATGCAAATCAAATTTAAGCAAGAAGTGTGTTTTTTTTAATTGCAAATTGCATTTTTTTTTTTTTTTATGCTACAAGCACTTTGAATACCCCCAAACAGGGCCCGCACAAATTATATTGTCTGTCTGTCGGGTGGAAACCGCATAATTATGTCCAAAACTGTTACTTTTCGGGATTTAAATTCGAAAGTAGTAAAAATAACAGGCTCAAGCTTACAGATCTTAGCGTTAATTTACGAAAGAATCACACCCGTGTGAAGTGAGGGGCGCTCTTGTCATCGTACATCATCATCGCCGACTTCTTACTGACAGTTGAGAGTTGAATAAATACAACATATCAATGTTTGTGTTACGCAATGTTTGTGTTTACACTATGACGTAAAATTGCCCATTCATTGTCAATGGGAGTTTGTGTAGGACAAAGTGTGTGTGCACACACACACACTAAAAGCTGGACATAGGAGGAGCTATATAGCGCCCCTCGAAAAATAATAATAAAAAAAATATGGACCTGAGAGGTTTCTGCCCGACAACAACGGCAATGGCACTCTGCAAGTTGTGCAAACTGCTTTGCTTTCAGCGAACCGACAGCAACTCCTGGGTTTACATACAGGGCAGGATGTCCCAATTAAATAACACCTGTTCTGTCTGCGTGGTTTTGGATCTGTCCCGCGTGGTGTCGTGTACACGACACGTCCCCCCCCCCCTCCCTCCCCCTACGGAGCACAGGTTTGTCAAGGGGTGGGAGGAGAAAGCTCCAGTCAGTCGGACCCCATGCTGGGCCTCCAGATTTCTCGCCATACTTCTACACAAGTTCAAGGCCCCACTAGCCTGTCTTGTACAGTCTGCTAATAATGGGATCCTTCCAACAAAGAGGGAGGAGGAACACGGCTGACACGCACATCCGCAGGACCCAGGGAGGGGGTTGATGGAGGAACTGATGGGGGGGGGCGGTGGCATTGAACAGCAGCAGCCGTACTAGACTGCTTTAGAAAACTTTTTAATTAGCACTAATTACCTTTGCAGGAAAATGTTGGGGCTTGAAAGGATTTGTGTCAGCGAGTGAGAGATCAAAGATTGTGGTGCCGCGCATTTTAATCTGAGTAGTCTTGTGTGTGTGTGTGTGTGTGTGTGTGTGTGTGTGTGTGTGTGTGTGTGTGTGTGTGTGTGTGTGTGTGTGCGTGTGCGCGTGTGCGTGTGTGCGACTGTGTGTGAGAGAGACAGAGAGAGGAGGGGGTTTGAGTGCATCGTAGGTGGTACTACCTCCGGTAATCCTGTCCACCAATCACACCCCGGGTCCAGTCACATTATGCGATTTCCCACTAATGCAGGGAAATTAACCTCCGCTTTGAAATCCTCGCGACTACAACCGGCAGTCTATTCTCTCACTATGGTTCCCTCCCTCCACTCTCATTATCCCGGCGCTCATGCGTGCATGCGCGCGTGTGCGTGCACGGCCCGTGCGCATGTGCGTGCGTGTCCACATCAGACTGACAGGTCTTTCATAGAGGTGGTATTTAATGCATGCCTGGACAACAGTGTGACGCGGGTCATCCATCAGACATCAAGACAAACATCGATCATTTGCCATGAAGAGACCACGGGGTAGTGATTATTTGCTATTACGTTGGGATGCTGAGGCATACAGATGGCTGGCAAGTTGACAGTTGAACTCACTCGAGCCTAATGCGGGATGGCTCCCCCCCACAACCCAACCCCCTCCTCCCCCTCCTCCCAGGGAAATGTTGACAGCGCTCAGCCCAACACTGTAATGACAGAGCAATACTCAGTCAGACAGAGAACTCAGGCTGACAGAGGGATCCCTCCTCTGTAGGATTCGGTGCATTTCGTTCCCACCACTCACACACACATGCGCGTGCGCGCACACACACAAGCCGACATCTACTCTTTAATGATGAGTGTATCCATGGTGACTTGGTTGTTACTTGGCTGATTGGCAACCGCGAGTAGCTGATAGCAACTACAGTACGTCTTACAGTGTCTAGCGTCTATTTTATACAGTACATTTTCGTTATTTCTTTTTTTTTGTGCGTGGCATGCATTGTGTGCGTGCGTACGTGCGTGCGCCTGTGTGCATGAGTGACTGCGTGTTATTTGTGCAGCGGTGATATACGCACTGACAGAGATGCCATCAGCGAATTGATTTTCGGCTCCGGCTCACCGAGAGAGGAGGGTGTTTGTCATGTGAAGAGACAACTAATCTTTCAATAGCAACATCCACAAGAACCACGGTGTACCGCTGTGGGAGCACAGTCCAGCCATTATGGAGAGGCTCCATCACATGCACAGTGCACTGTACAGTACTATATAGCCTCTTTTGATCTGTTTTATCACAGGAACTGTCATTCTTAAACAGTTCCTTGTTTCCTTATTTCGGGGCATGCCGTTACCGACGGAAACATTTCCAAAAAGATTCAAAAATACACAAATTAGAGCCTGTGCAAGCTTGACAACGCGTCACGATGCGACTGTGTGGCTATTTTCACCCTGGAACACCGCCGCACGGTGTAGTGTAGCAACAAAGCTCGATGTGATGGGGGCGCCCGCTGGCCTAGTGGTCCAGGCGCATGCCACATAATTATAGGCTCTGGCCTGACAGCGCATCGCATGTTCGAGTCCTGTTCATGACGACCTTTGCTGCGTGTCTCTCCCCTTCTCTCCCTCTCTCTTTCCTGTCCGTCTTCACTGTGGCTCAGGAGGTAGAGCAGGTCGTCCAATGATCCATGGGTCGGCGGTTCGAATCCCGGCTCCTCCTGTCTACATGTCGAAGTGTCCTTGGGCAAGACACTGAACCCCAAATTGCTCCCAATGTGCTGGTTGGTACCTTGCATGGCTTCCGCCGCAATCGGTGTATGAATGTGTGTGTGAATGGGTGAATATAATGCACATCTATGTAAAGCGCCTTGGATAAAGGCGCTATATAAATGCACCATTTACCATTTACCATTTACTGTAACTATCAATAAAGGCACAAAAGCCAAAAAAAAAAGAAGAAAAAAAGCTGAATGTGAGGACAATGCCTTAAGCCTATTGAACCCCCAGCTTAAATTTGCCACAAATATCCGATCTACATGTTCACAATGTGCCCCTTTGCACCACATAGTGCTAGCTTGTATAGGTCGCTATTTTGGGCCAATGTTCTCCCCAAGAACATTGAAGCTGGGGGTTCAAGCGCCACCTCTTAACCCTTATCCCTAAACTAATTTAATTTGCCATTTTTTACTATTTAAAAAAAAAAACCTTTTAAAATAGTTCAAATAGCCGATCTACAAGCTCACAATGTCTCGGTGTAGATCGGCTAGTTGAACTAAAATAATAAAAAATGGCAAATACGTTTAGGGATAAGGGATAAGGGTGGCGCAAGATGGAGCCCTTGGCTGGAAGGAAAAAAAAAGGTCAAAGTACAGTTGTAACTTATGTCTGGTTCTCTAAGGCATGGTTAACTACTTACACCCCATATGGTTGGTAGGAGTCCCTCAGGGATCCATACTAGTGTATTTTCTGTTTTCTGTTATTGTGGGGAAAGCTTTCGCTGAAAATAGCTGATCGGAGCTTGTCGATCTGCTATTTTCTGCAAAAGCATTCCCCACAATACGAACGCTGGGCTTTAAGTGGTAAAAGAAGAGACATTAGCCCGTGTTAGTGGTCTCCGTCCCCCCTGCCGTCTGTTCACCCTTCCCTGCCAGAGAGAGAGAGGCTCCTCTCCTCTCATCCCCGCGAATGTTGTTCTGCTTCTCAATCAGGTCATTGTCGGGAGGTTTTAGGCTTCAGCCCGGGCCGGGCCTGGGCCAGGCTAGGCCAGGGGTCAAACCAGGCTTATAAGGTCAGAGCTGTCAGGAGCTACTGTCAGCTCCTTATCCCTGCCTGGGCATGGGGCTGATCCTGGGTCATTAATCAGATCGGGACGCCAAGTACGAGGGGAGGCGCAAAGCCAAGTCATGCTGACCTCAGACCGGTTGGCTTTGATGTGCTCTGGCTGTGTGTGCGTGCGTGCGCGCGCACGCGTGCGTGCGTGTGCGTGTGTGTGTGCGTGCGTGCGTGCGTGCGTGTGTGTGTGTGTGTGTGTGTGTGTGTGTGTGTGTGTGTGCATGTGCGTGCGCGTGCAGAGGAGCTGAGTCCATGTCTGATTCACACAGCCATCAGCCCTTCAGCTAACTCTAATGACATAGTGGAGAACATTAACCTCACACACTCAGCAGGGAGAAAGTGGATAATATCCACTCGGGTCGTCCATAACTCAAACGCTGCAGGACGAGACGCAAATTGGTCTTATCGTGTACGGTGGAGCAGTGGTTCTGATCGAACATGTTCATGTTGCAGGTGCTTTTTACACCTGCTTACAACATGGATAATACACTTATTTTCTTTGCAGCACGCCTTGTTCACAATAATGTACATGTCACAATGCTATAGCCATCTATTTGATCCAGTTCTCCATTAATTAGTTTATGCTTTATAAAAAAAAGAACACTCTATAATATCGGCATAACCTCGTGCAAAGTTCAATCTAGCACGCCACCTCTAATCAACATCTCCGTAGCTATTAATGTTTTTTTTACACACACGAGAGATCAGAAGCAAGCGTAGCGTAATATTCAAAGCAGATTAAAAATTACCCCCCCCCCCCCTTTTTTTTTTGCCTGCGGCCTTAAACGTGCCCTAATGATTTGCATTGCCATTAATAGTAATTTTCAGCCGGCTGCGTGTGAGGAGACGTGTAATCCACTTCCCATGTGTCGATTGACATGCATTCAGGGAGCTTACGTGTGTCCTGGACGTGTGATCTTTAAATGACTGCATGCCACCTGAGGCCCCGGCGACACGGGAGGACTCCACGGAGTGTCACACAGAGCTGTGACTTTCTGCATGTGTTAAAGTGTGTGTGTGTGTGTTTGTGTGTGTGTGTCTGTGTGTGTGTGTGCACATGCGTGTGCGTGTGTGTGCGTGCACTTGTAAGAGAGAGAGAGAGAGAGAGACACAGATGATGACCGTCTAATTTCCCGGTGCCATCAGAAATGCAGACGTATACACTACAGACCATGTAACATAGCGAGGGATTGGACCCTGTCAGAACAGTGTGGTGGGTGGATGATGGTGTGTTTGGAGGCTCTGGGAGTGCGGTGGGTGGGTGGATGATGGTGTGTTTGGAGGCTCTGGGAGTGCGGTGGGTGGGTGGATGATGGTGTGTTTGGAGGCTCTGGGAGTGCGGTGGGTGGATGATGGTGTGTTTGGAGGCTCTGGGAGTGCGGTGGGTGGGTGGATGATGGTGTGTTTGGAGGCTCTGGGAGTGCGGTGGGTGGGTGGATGATGGTGTGTTTGGAGGCTCTGGGAGTGCGGTGGGTGGATGATGGTGTGTTTGGAGGCTCTGGGAGTGCGGTGGGTGGATGATGGTGTGTTTGGAGGCTCTGGGAGTGCGGTGGGTGGGTGGTGGTCGACTACCTTTTTTTCACTGACGGAAGCTAAATAAAAACTAAGCTATGATGACTAAAGCTGAGACCAAATGTGACCAAATTTGACTGAGGGACTGCCATTGGATTTTTTTTAATTTTCGTTTTTTCATGTCATATGAAAGCAGGGAATCATAGCTTCAAATTGACATTGGTTGTTCAGTTTGACCCACCAGTTTTGGAGATATGGCTTATAGATTATTGTCTTGCAGAAAACAGCGAGTTGAGAAAACAGGCTTGAAAGGTTCACTTCTGTCGTCTCTAACATTACACCTAGCTACATGTTTAAGCATTTATTTCATATTTACATGTCGATTTCAGCTCTGACATTTATTTCAGACATGCTCTAGTAAGTGAAGAGTCTGCCTGTGCTATTAACTCATTTTGAAAAAAATTAAAATTCTCCTTGCGCGATGGCAGGCTCTCAGTCAAATCTGGTCACAAATATATTGGCGATTTCGTCAACAATTACAAACTAGGCTAAAATGTTAGGGAGGGACTAGTGGAGAAGAGATCCAGTAGAACTAAGAGTCAAGTCATTTTATGTTTGGTTGCGCTCAAGTGTTGCGCTTTGAAAATAGCAGATCTAGCTTGACGCGCTGCGAGCTCGTAGATTGGCTATTTTCACTGATGGTGTCATCGTATGTACATTGAGCTGGCCCTGATAGCGTGTGGATGCCATGTTTGGATTATTGTTATCTCGTATTTATTTGTTACCGTCACAGAGTGGTGCAATGCAGTTATGTTAGACTTTCAGCAGGCTACAGTGTTTACATTGTCGCTGTCGGGCATAGACCTTGTAACTTTTCAATAAATTAATCCCCTACTACAAGTGTTTTGGAAAAGTAGCAAACATAGCTGATCTACAAGCTCATTGTGACCTTGTAGAACCACTATTTCTGTTTATTATTATGAATATTTAACCAATGTATTACTGAGTATTTTTTTCCATTTCCTGAGAAGCAACAGTTTAGGACATACAATGTAGCCTATGACGATCTGCAACGATATTCTTATCTTTCTTGAAAGTAGGTGTCATGACACCTGTCCTGTACCTGACTTTGATCTCAGACAGTCAGCTTTACAACCAGCCACATCCATCTCGCTGATTCCTTTTCCGGACTTTTTTTTCTTCTCCCCCTCCCCGAGCTAATGGCGACAAGCGGCCGGGTCCTTACTTCCTCTTTGCTCTCCAGCCATCTCCCCTCCATTCACTTTTCTTATTAAGTTTATTAAAGCCAGTCCAGATCCTTGGCTATCCCTGGCTCTGCTCCCTCCCACCCCACCCCCCGTCCGTTCATTACATCGCCTTATCCTGGCAGGCAATCTGAAGTCTGCTCTGGATAGTCCATTATGCACATATGAGGACCATCATGGCTCCGGTATTGGCCAATTCATCAAACATTTATCTGTTGCCCTCTGAACAGCACGTCAATTTGCCTGTCACTCGGCAGCCCGGCCTGGCTCTCCTATTGGAATAAGAGTGCATTGCCTCCACTGACTGCAGCACAGCCAAGCTATCGCTGCCTTTTGAATGGACTGCAAATCCTCACACTGTGGAGCACAGTCGCGTTTTCTGTTTTTTTACTTTTTTTTGTTGTTTTTGTGACCTGAGGCCCGATTCTATACAAATGCCTTCTAGATCAGTTGGTTCTTAATCCATTGAGACCTGGAACGCATCCATGTCACGTTAGCGTTTAACCACATTAACCATTAACCCATTTTGGGGCGGGAACCTGTTTTGGTGTTTTAAACATTGTTATAATTTAGCTATTGAAAAATAGCAGATCTACAAGCTCATAGCGCGCCACCGAGTGGCGCGCTATGAACTTGTAGGTCTGCTATTTTTGAAAAATCGTTAAAATGTGCCTCAAATCTTTCCGAAAATTGTCATGATTTAGAAAACTTTTTTTTTTAAATTTCGATGTCAGGCCTGAACGGGTTAAACTGTTTTGTTCCAAGCACCCCCAAATTGACCGCCACCCATCTGAAAAGGTCAGAACCCCAATATGAGAAGATTTGTGTTTGAGAAAATTCAAAACTTGTCTTTTAAGAATAACAAAACAAATATCAGATGTAGTATTTTGAATATGCTATTTTTGAGAACTCAACTGTTCTAAATCTTGAGAGTTTTCTGAATAACGTAATAGCAAATAAACACAATCTAAATGTATTCTGTGAAAGGCCTGCATCCTGTGTAATGAATGTTGACTGGCGGAGAGGTTGCCATCCTCCATTTCTCATTGGCTGCCTAAAGGACATTTGACATGACACCGGTGGGAGAGCCATCGACAGGACTGACTGGCATTTCAGCCAATAACGGCGGAGAGTTTTCTCCCTCCGTGCTGTCGGCAGTGGTTTATCAATCATTGTGTCTGCATTCGTATTAGTCTATTGATCGGGCTGCCTATGTCTGGCCCTCTACCGGGCTGATGTCCGCTCTCCTGTGTGTGTGTTTGTGCGTGTGCATGTGCGTGCACGCATGTTTGGCTGTTGTTATTGTTGTGTGTTGTTGACCTGCTGCATACTACTGTGCATACGGTATCACGCAGAATAGTTGACGTTGTCATAGCTGAGGAGTGCTAAACACTTTTGTTTTCACCCACACTTTTTATAAATGTTTGCTGAAAGTGTGCATTTTCATTTCAAACCTGTATTTATGCTACAAGAGGCACTGATGAGTGAACAACACACACATAAGGCACGACAATAAGGCAATGAGACGAGGACAGGTCATCTAAAGACTAGATTAATTCAGCTAACTACCAAAATACAGTAGCTACAGTAACTACACAAATATTGAAATAGTAAAAATACTAATTAGACTACATAGAGCCGAATTAAACTGACTTAAATTTTCAAAAACAATAGCAGTATTTGTCATGCAAAAAGACATCAGGGCATGTGCATGCATGTTATATACAGGAGCGCGCGCCTGCATACACACACACACACGCACACACACACGGACGGACGTGTGATGTATGACGGTGAGCTAACACAGGCTAAGTGGTAGTCATAGCGTAAAGACAGGCCTGGGTGAAGTATTAGCTCTGACAATGAGACTGATCATAATTATCTTAACAAGGAGAGAATTCATTGCTTCACCTCATTAAAGCTATCGCCTCACTCTCTTCCACCCCACCTCTCTCTCTCTCTCTCTCTCTCTCTCTCTCTCTCTCTCTCTCTCTCTCTCTCTCTCTCTCTCTCTCCTCTGACCCTCAAACTAATGCATCAGTCCTATAAATTATATAACTATCTTGACTCTTGTATACTAATATAAATGTTGAGCTTTTTATTGTTTTTAAAAAGGAATATGTATACTGTTAGAGATTACAATATCATTTCTTAACGTATATCCCTAATGCCCATCTTCCCTACTACTCAAAACTAGCCTATTTACAACCTCATAACACGGCCACGCTTCAACTAAGTAGGCTATGAGACAGTGTCTGTCTATCCATCCGTCTGCAGTATATACTGTACTGGTGACATCAGGGGACTCTTCGATGTCTGAATGTTGTGTGCCAAGTTGGCTGTTCACTGAGGACGTTTTTGTTTTAGGAATTTGTATAAATAAGGCATGGTAGTTACGTTGGAGAATGATGCATCCACCAGTAACTGTTTATGTATTTTGTTGTATGGTGCTTTGGTGTACTGTATGCACATTTCGTGTGTCTTTTAAGCGCCGTACGGGCATATTAGGATGCAGAAAAATTTAACAAAAAACTATCTATCGATAGGCGTATGATGCAATAGTACTGGCATCATAGACTGGAATGGACAGATTTTTTTGGGCATGCCTGACGCTGGAACTCCATATATGGCCATTCAAGGGACACAGACAGACGGGTACATACAACAGGATCGGCCATGCATTGCCAACGTGCATCTTTCAGAGTCCGGTGCACCTCGTGACCTCGGCCTAGTGAAGTGAAGTAAGCAAAGGGAGTGCACTAATTGCAGCGCTCCGTCCATCCATCTTCAACCGCTTATCCGTAGTCGGGTCGCAAGGGCAACAGCTCCACCAGAGAGCTCCAGACTTCTCTCAACATTAGTAACTTCATTAGGTTCCTGAGGCGGTCCCGGCAGATATTGGAGATATAAACCCTCCAACTCATCCTTGGTCTACCCCAGGGGTTTCTTCTAAGCGGGACATGTATCGAGGACCTCCCTAGGATCCTAACCAGCTGGCTCCTTTCCAAGCGAAGAAGCAGCGACTCTACTCCGAGTCTCTCCCATGTGACTGAACTTCTCACCCTATCACTAAGGGAGATGCCAGCCACCAGTCTAAGAAAACTAATTTTGGCCGCTTTTATTCGCAACCTTATTCTTTCGGTCATGACCCACATGCACTTCATGACCATAGGTGAGAGTAGGAACGAAGATTGCTCGGTAGACAGAGAGCTTTGCTTTCTGGCTCAGCTCTCTTTTCATCACAAGAGTACTGTGGTACAGCGACTGCAATACCGCAGCGGTGCCTGCGCAAATCGGCGTAGTTGGAATATCTCTATACTGTAAACAGCGTGGCAAGACTTTCGCTCTGAAATCATACTTTGAATCAGCATCCACAGTGGAGAGAGTAAAGTGATTTCACCCCGTCCGTTTGTGTGTGCTATATCTTAAACCGATGGGCTAGTCAGCACCACAGTTTTTGTGCACTCTGCCAGAAGGCCAATTAAAGGACAAAGACAAACCCTGAAATGGTATTCTTTTCCTAGTCTGTCAACAACAACTGTGACTAGATTTGATCGAAGGACTGCCATTGGATTTTTTTTAATTTTCGTTTTGTCATGTCATATGAAAGCAGGGAATCATAGCTTCAAATTTACATATTGGTTGTTCAGTTTGACCCACCAGTTTTGGAGATATGGCTTATAGAAAAATGTCTTGCAGGAGTAGTGGAAAAAAAGACCAAGCAGAGAAAATGGACTTCTAAGCTTTAGTTCAGTGATCTGTGACTTTAGGGGGCGCTGTCCCTTCATTTCTCCATTAGTCAACCAGCAGTGTTGCCATGTCTGCTTATTAGAATTAGTTGGCCTTGTTTCTAAAGAAAAATAATGCATAGGCCTACTGTACCAATTTTATAATAATTTATAACCTGTTAATAAAAATGTATTTGACAAAAATAAAGTGTAGTTGATTATTTGGGCTTGTTTTTAAAGTGTAGTTGATTATGGAGAGTTGGTAACCAAGTGGACCCTTATTAGATCTTTAACTATCAAGTGTAAAAATAAACCTTAAAAAGGTCCATTTTGTTTAATTTTACACACAAGATATACATAATTGTTAAACATCTGCATTACTTAATTTACAATAAGTCTACACAATTAGAGAATGTTGTTATCTTGATCGTTTGCCTGTTATCTCTCCTTTTTTAAATAGGCTACTGTATTTATTTGGCCTTTTGTAGTATGAAAAAAGGAAAATAACAGTGGCAGATAAATTAGGCCTATGTAAATGTTCCAGATGAGTACAAATAAAAGAGCTATATGAATGCAATAAATAAAAAAAATAAAAAAACAGTAACCAACAGACAACAGGACAGTTTGCTCTCAAACCGTCCCAGCACAAATTGTGCCCTCTTGGCCCTTCTCTTAATTCCTCTGTTTCATTAGCCTGTTATTATTATTATTTGTCTGCAGACCCCCATCTGAAAATAATTTATGCCAGACACAAGATTTGTGTTGTTTGTATGCATGTAGATCGGCTATTTTCGGTTATTTTGGGCTTGTTTTCATATACCGGGTTGCTTATTTCTCTCGCAGAAACTGGCAACCCCGCAATGATAGCCGTTAGCTACATTTAGCTAATATATTGATATCAATCCTGTAAGCTAAAACAAGTACATTATCGCGCTATATTACATATCGATGCGATCTGCGTTATTATGACCTTAATTTTCATGGCAGGTACATTCCAAAGCAACTAATAATAACCACGTTATGGTGACATAATGTTACAATGTTTACAATACATTCATTCGAGTCTTCTTCTTCTGCTATTGGAAATAGGAAGCCATTTCCGCATTTTCCATTGTTGTGGTCAACAGTGCCCCCAGCTGGAACATTAGCATGAATTAGCTTTAGGCGGACCAAAATAAACACACTTTTTACAAAATATCGTTAATACTTCTTTCTGTGCTATTTCTGTTAGCCAGGTTGTAAAAGACTAGTATTATCTTCCAAAACGATTGTGTACAAAAAGGCGGATTTTAGCGGAATTTGCATACTTTAGCAGGGAAGCCGTATGTCTAGTTAGCATTGGTTAACCCAATGGTTATAACATTAGACATAGTGACATGTTTAAGCATTTATTTCATATTTATATGTCGTTATCAGCTCTGACATTTATTACAGACCCTCTAACATGACATGAAAAATAATATAGCTTCAGATTATTTTAGACAGAAAAATTTAAAAGGATGTAAGCAGGTGGTATTAATACCATTGACTATGTCTTTAGTTTAGAGATTCAAGCTTTACTCCTTTTTGAGGGGCGCCAAATATGTCCAGCTTTGAGTTTTTGTGTACAAACATTGTGTAAACACAAACATTGAAGACAAACGTGTGTAAACACAAACATTGAAGACAAAAGTGAGGACGCAAATTGTGATTGGCCGGCGTGATTGTGTGGGAGATTGGTTGAGAATGAGATTCGCACACAGTCGCGATCGTGGTATATGACACGAGGGAGAGAACTACAGCTTAGCAGTTTTGTAAACACCTCTTTAGATCAAAGACAATGTCCTGCTATAGACACTGTCCATGCCAACAACATACTGTATACCTACATGTTCAAATACACACTGTTCATTTACAAGCTTGTTTTCCATCGGTGATGATCTGTGCTCCGTAGAGCAGTACGTGGTTCCCAAACGTTTTCATGTCAAGGACCCCCAAAATCAAACTCATCAGCCTGCATCCCAAGGACCCCCATAAGAGAAGGTTTTTATGGCTCTAGCAGTGATTTTCAGCCATTTTCATTTCAAGGGCCCTCCTCGGTTTGACCTGAATTAGGCTATACGGTCCCCTATTTAATGGCATTTCTATTTCTGGGACCCCCAATTTATATTGTAAAATCTATGTTAATTTAACCCTGAGAGTGTCAGGGTTACAATACAGACCCATAAGGTTCCATTTCAAACTATGATTTAGCTGGGGACCCCCCTGGAACTCCCTCAAGGACCCCTGGGGGTCCCCAGCCCCACTTTGAGAACCACTGCCGCAGAGCACACCTTTTCTAGTCGTGTTTTTCTTTTTCTTTTTTATGCTCACCAAAATAATAGCTCCAGCTTTGGGATTTGAGTCAATTACGCTCATTAGTTTAGTTAAAAGCAAGAGAGAGCTCCTCGTGTTTTGCGGGGGCGGAGTACTTTAACCGAACGGCATCAACTTTGTTAGTTTTCTGAGCTTGAGCATTTAAAACAAGAAAGCTTATAAAAAGTGAAATTAAACCAAATGTTGCGGGGGAAACGTGCAGAGGGGAGTGCATGCCGCATGCTCGCAGGCTGGAGACTATTACAAGTTCAATCCGTGCACTGTAGTTAATGCTGGATGGGACTCAGCGGCTCACTGTAGTTAATGCTGGATGGGACTCAGCGGCTCTCCCCCGGCTGTGAATTTAACTGATTAAATCAGCCGGTGCACACAGCGGTGGTGACATGAAAACAACAATTAATAAGGCTCCCCTCCGCGCCGCGCAGATCCCTTTAACCGAGCGGCTAATAACATAACCCACAGGACTGCAGCCTATCACGCACGCACGCACGCACGCACGCACGCACGCACGCACGCACGCACGCACGCACGCACGCACGCACGCACACGCACACGCACACACACACACCGCCGCAAATACAGGTGGGGGTGATTAAGACCTGAGGCCTGAGATTCTACAAATGTCTTCTAAATCCTAACCTGTTCTCTGAAAAACATAATGTCTCTTATCTCCACATTTTAACTTTTTTGTGGGTTTTTTTCCCATAAATGAATGCCCTACTTGATCATACTACAGCGTCACACAGAAGCCTCAAAAGTAACAGATCTATACAGTACAAAGGTCGTCGATCTGCTACTTTTTCTACTTTTGAATTTGTTTCCTGAAAAGCAGCCGTTTCGAACATATGTAGCCATGCCTCTTCCATCTCGGTCTCTGTCTCTCTCCTCTCTCTCTCTCTCTCTCTCTCTCTCTCTCTCTCTCTCTCTCTCTCTCTCTCTCTCTCTCTCTCTCTCTTTTGTATTACCTCCCCTATTATGTTTATCTTCCCTTACACTGATTACCACTGCCTGCCATCCATTTGCAGATTGTCATGATAAGGGTGTTGTATTTACATAGCTGTGTGTGTGTGTGTGTGTGTGTGTGTGTGTGTGTGTGTGTGTGTGTGTGTGTGTGTGTGTGTGTGTGTGTGTGTGTGTGTGTGCGTGTGTGCGTGTCCGTGTGCGTGTGTGCGTGCGCGCGTATTATGACACTGACACTAGCCAGTGCTGCAATGTGTTTGTATTAGTTCACACTCGACTTGTTTAGATCTAGCCATATATGCATTACCTTGAGGTTGTCATGCAGTAATATGTGACATTGTTTACAGGCACGCACAGCTAACATAATGTCAAGGTGGCCCCGCAGCTTCTGATACAATAAACAAAGTCTGCAATTTATTAGCTCCGAGCAGTGACTAAAGTGAAGCCAGGAGCCGGCGTAACAAGATCTATTTCTAATAATAAAGTCCTCTGCGCTTCATCTATTAAACCATTAGCTAGTCAAGAAAGTGGCGTAGACTGTGCTTTATTTAGTTTTCCATGCAGTATAATCCCAGCGTGCGCGGCGGCGTCATGTGAGCTGAGCTGTGAGGAACGGCTGTTGTTGAAGGATTCGGTCTCGGCCAGGTCCTGGCAGATCTAAATGTCAGTGAAGTCACCCTGGCCACTTTAACACGGTGCCTTGACAGTCTGTGGCGTGTGAAGGATTAGGAAACGCACACAACTGCCTTTGTGCACCTTCCACGACTCGCAAGGTCCTAACATTACCTCAAACAGCGGCCCTCCGTCATTTTTATGTCTGTGTGAAAGTGTGTGTGTGTGTGTGCGTCTGTGCGTGTGTGCGTGCGCGCACGTTGAGAGAGAGTGAGAGAGTGTGAAAGAGAGACTCGAGATGACCCTTCACCTCACTTTCAATGCATCATAAAACAAATGGAGAGAATTCCGCCATTTTAGAAAAGAAAAAACTAAAAACTAAAAAAAAATCCTTTTGGTGTTAAGATCTCAAACTAGCCCCCATTGCGGAACAGTTGCAAAAAAATAAAAAATAAAAGTTTCCCTCTTCCATTCCATGTGTGATTGCGAGCGTATTCCGGCTCCACTGTGAAAATGATGGATGACAAGTTAAATTTGTGTCCGGGGAGTGAAGGTGAACTGTGACAGAGTGATTTGTCTTGGGAATGGAGGGTTAGGGTCAGGCGAAACTGGGCGCCTCAAGGCACAAGACATTGACAAATTCATCCTGCCCGCCGCATTTCTGAAGCCTTTTGTTTTGAATCCTGGCTACTCACAAGTGACCCCCATCCCTCATCCTGCCAGCCGCTGAAGGATGCCTCGCCATGCCAGGGGAGCTCAGCACCACTAATTCTTGTCATTCACTCCCCTGACAGGCCCAGGGCCCACACTCTCCGTCTGAAAGAAGAGGGGAGGCTGAAATATTTATTTCTGCACAACAATGGCTTGGGCTTTGGATTTAAGGCTATATCAATTTTCTCTCCCCCCCCCCCCCCCCCCTCTCCTGTTGCCTTATCATTGCAGGTCACTGGTGGGCCTCAAAGCGTTCAGCGGGCTGGAAGAGCTGGTCGTCGACAACAATCTGCTCGGAAATGACCTCCGGTTGCCCGGGTTGCCGCAGCTACACACCCTGACGCTCAATAAGAACCAAATATCCTTTCGACCCGAAGCACTCCTCTCAACTCTCTTAACCACTTGAGCCACGGCGTTCCTATTCTGTGGCGGGGACGGCGCCGACTGTATTATTCTTGTGGTGCTTTGTTTTTTCCCTCTTACACCAAATCTTGCCAAAAACCCGATCTGCAAGCTTGGAAGAACGGCTATTTTTTGGTGAGATGTAGAGTAGCCTATAGGGGGGAAAAGTGGCAAGTCATGTTTGGTCATTTGACTACGTTTATAGAGGGGTCTAAGTGGTTATAACTCCGGCCGTGCAGTGTACTGTACAAAAAGCACACTCAAACACCCCCGGCCAGAGCTAACCAGGAGTAACTGCCTTTTCGACGTTGACCGTCTATATTTCTGTCCTTCACTACGTGCTGCTGCAGAGAGCCATTTTAAACTGTGCTGTTATAACATAATGTGTTTCAACAGCTAGAGTCCTGGTTGTCCCAGAACCCAGAGAGTCAGCCAGAGCGCAAGGCTTTGAACCACAGAGACCTCTAGTGGAGTCACACTCGAGAATCAGCTCAGTGAACACACTGTGTGTGTGTGTGTGTGTGTGTGTGTGTGTGTGTGTGTGTGTGTGTGTGTGTGTGTGTGTGTGTGTGTGTGTGTGTGTGTGTGTGTGTGTGTGTGTGTGTGTGTGTGTGTGTGTGTGTACTTCAAGTGTATTATATACTCTGTACATACTTACATTTTCAGACATTTTCAAACCTTGTTAAAATAGCTATAGCTTGTAGATCTCTATTTTCACTATTTCGTATGATGAAGTTTTTAGTTCCTTGAAAGGAAATTTCATTTCTCTGTAAGTAAATAAATAAATAAGCTCATATTCCACGGCATTTAGATCATTGGATTTCAACGTGTCCCACTTCCAGTGGTCTTAAATTCATGGTCGCTGAAACGTTGCACGACCGGTGTTTACGATCACTCAGAAATGTGTGAAGTTCAACTTCCTCCCTTAGTTTCAGAGCAGCTTTAGCAACGCGTCCTGTTTTGCTCGGGTTGGATAGATCCTAGGGGGTAATGACACACGCATGCGCGCACGCATGCACGCACTCGCGCACACAAACAGATGCACACACACACACTTCCAGAGTCAACATAAAAAAAAAACTGGGGCTCCTTGAAGTGTGCGTCTGGGTCTCTCTCTGTGCTCGGTTTGGTTGTGAAGTGGTCGGCACATGCTAATAGGCCAATTATGTA
>NC_136791.1:22708747-22731247 GCF_951216825.1 Electrona antarctica | reverse complement strand
CCCTCCGGCTGACAGAGCCTTGTCATCCGCCGTGACCCGGTGATGGGCGGGTCACCTGCTCACAATGACCTCTCTGCATGTCTCCCAAGGGCATCCTCACGTTTCATCATGGAAATGCTGTCCTGAACAAGAGGGCCCAGGCCCTTTTAACGGGGGGAGAGAGAGGTGCAGGAAGGGAGTAACGGGGGACAGGGGACGGGGGATCTGGATTGGTTGTGCTGCATGAACGCATTGCACGGGGGCACTCTACCAGTGTTGCCAGATTTTTGTGAGAGAAATATAAATAGGCAACCGGGTCTAGGAAAACAAGTGACTATTAATAGGCCACATGAGCACTTTAAATCTATACTGTGTGTACGTATTATGTGTCGCGATGCGAGCTTGTAGATCTGCTATTTTCAAAAAAAGTCTGAACACAAATCTGGTACGGTGCCCACTGCCACGAAACATTTTCAGATGGGGTTTGGGGACAAATACATTTTATTAATTCTATTTTGGGGTACTTGACACGAAGATGTTTAAGAACCATTGGAAACTACACTTTAGAAACAACCCCCCCGAGTCCCAACCCATACCTACCAATAAACATCGCATGGATGCACCTGTGACGTATCCTCAGTGATGTATTCCAAGGTCATCGGGGTTTCGGGTCTCTCGAACATCATACCCGTCACTCAGGCGACCCAGCCGGGGTGATCAAATCCCGACTTACGTCCCAGTAGCTACCCTCAATCAGTCCCATTAGGGAAAAACCAGGGCCACACAATCCGTTGGAACCACTCCAGAACTACTCTGCCAGGGCTGGGAGGTACGCTTATGGCGCATGAAAGGACTAGAATATGGGTTGACTCCTGTCCGGGCCCCTCCTACATCTCACCAGGCCCAGGACCTGTGCCCAATATTTACTACTAAACTACTTCACAGAAAAACAAGTCCAAAGTTGCTTATAATAAGCAAACATGACAGCACTGCACTCTGGGTTCCTAGGGTTATAGGAACAGGCCTACTGTGTGATCTGTAAGTACAAACGTATATTGGGTCAAAATACAGCACCAAAGTAAAACCGCTCAAATTTAAAGTAAAATAAGTAAAACAAAAAAAGTAAAATTGTACGGTACTCGAGTAAGTGTACTTAGTTACTTTCCCACCCCTGATTAAGGGGGATCTATAATGTCTTTAATGTCGCCCCGCCCAAACCCTACTCCGCTCTCCTCTTTGCCAACACAATTAACCCCCACTACATTGTGGCAGTGCAACGTGCTGCCGCAACGTGGGCCATTCGTTTTTACTTAAGACACGTTAATGTCATTGTCAATGGAGTGGTGGGAAGCCTCCGCATGCCCACCTCATAATCCTCAGGTGTTGAAAACTTGACAAGTTCCTTTTCTCTTTTGTGTGTGTGTGTGTGTGTGTGTGTGTGTGTGTGTGTGTGTGTGTGTGTGTGTGTGTGTGTGTGTGTGTGTGTGTGTGTGTGCGTGTGCGTGCGTGTGTGTGTGTGTGTGTGTGCGTGTGCGCGCGCACGCCATTTCCCCTCATCACCATCGCCATCATCAATTTGTCACGGCTCTCCCCTCTCCCCACACGCGGGTCCTGTCTGTGCCCATATCCACCACGTCCCTTCGCACCCTTCACTTAGAGGCACTGCTTGCATGTCTTTTTCGACTGCCAGCCAGCCCCGCCAGCATGACACACCGGCTCCTTCTCCATCCACGCCTGCCTGTGAAAGGATCTGTTGTCATCTATGTATTCCGACCATTATCTCCTGACGGTTTTTTCTCCCCCCCCCCCCCCCTCCCTCAATGAAAGACGGAGAGTGTCTGTAAAGATCTGATGTGATGCTAGCAGAATGACAGCTCTCTGGCAGACGGGTTGGATCTGCTTTCGTTCTATTTATATGCGTCGTCCTTTTTATTTTTATCACCTTTTGAAGGTTATTATGTGTGTGTGTGTGTGTGTATACGAGAACCGATATCGTTGCCGTGAAATCTGCATTGCTGTTAAATATTATAGTTAATAAGGCTTCTCTTCTTCTTCTTGCGCGTGATGTATGTTGGTGTTTTCTGTCACATTGATTAATGCCAGCATGCTTTGCACGAATAAATGCCACGCTGTTTTCATTAGTTTGTTTGTTTGTTTTCACGCGTGTTTCAAGGTTTCCGCACACACCAGTGAAACACATGTTTTAAGACTGTTTTCTTTTCTCTCCCTCTCTCACACACAATCTGTCAATCTCTCTCTCTCTCTCTCTCTCTCTCTCTCTCTCTCTCTCTCTTTCTCCTCTCAGGTACTTTGTTCTGCACAAGTTGCCTCGGCTGAAGTTTCTCGACAGCAGGAAGGTGACGAGGAGAGAAGTGGCGGAGGCGAAGGCGAGAGGCGCGTTCATGAAAGTGGTCAAGCCCAAGTCTGACACGGTGAGTTAGGCTAAGCCGTCCCCGTTCCTTCCTGCTGCTGCCACCAGACGTGTTGAATGCGGTCCTTTTTCCTCTGAAGTTCACCAGATCACGCTCTCTGGCGAATTTGTCACATTCAACCGCCTTCCTCTCTTCACTTTCTTTTCTTTTCTTTCATCTCTCTCCCTCCTTTCGTCCTGTGCACGGCCGTGTGTCAATCTCTCCTTACAGGGGCGCTGCTGTGGCCCTTTGAACAGAGGCCTCAACCAAGCACACACTCTCTCTCTCTCTCTCTCTCTCTGTCTTTCTCTCAAACATTCACTCTTCTGAGGATAGTGTTCGTTTAATAAGACGAAGAGAGTGAGTGAGTGAGTGCGTGCGAGCTCATGCGTTGTGAGGGCCAAATGTAAACAGACATGATCCTCTCAAGAGAATGGTTGAAAATGATATTTAGTCTTGTGTTTACAATTAGGAAAAGATTCAGGTTAGTATGAGACATTTAGGGGTTAGGGGTTATAGGTTAGATTTATGCCAGATTTGTACTCAGTTCTGCACCGGAGGAGCAGCACACTGAAAATAGATCTACAAGCTCTCAACATGGCTATTTGTGGGCTTCAGCTATAGGGTTGGAGTTAAAAATGTGCATAAATCATGTAATTCATAAAATTGCAGTCCTAAAATGTTGATGTGTGTGTGTGCGTGCGTCCATGCATGAGTGCATGTGTGTGTGTGTGTGTGTGTGTGTGTGTGTGTGTGTGTGCGTGTGCGTGTGCACGCGCGTGCGTCTGTGTGTGTGTGTGTGTGTGTGTGTGTGTGTGTGTGCATGTGACCGCAGACTGACCTCATTCTGTATGCATGAGCCCAGATCAAAGTGGACGTGTGGCTGTCCGGCTGCGGTTGTGTCACCCGGTATGACACGGGTGGCGATCGGAGTGACAGCGCACGTACATGCCAGTCACAACCGCTTAATTATCACCCGGGCCGTTGCACTCATTCCTCCCGTCTCCTGTTACCACCCCTCCTCCTCCTCGCCTTGTTTTTGGGGACACGGCACTAATTAGAGCTGGGTTGATGTTGGTAAATATACACCATTCCTTGTCCCGTATAACCCTCTCTCTCGCCAAAAGCCCTCATGCGACAGCGTGGTGCAAATGAACAGCTTTGGCTCGGACTTGATTTGGTGTAATTGCAGGATCATGAAATATTTACTGTACGGATCAAGCCGGGCCCTTTGTCTGTCATTCCTCCGGATGGATCCCCACGGGCTCTCTGCTCTGACGAGAGAGAGAGAGAGAGAGAGAGCCCGGGAGGTAAGGATGGATCCGGAGTGGCGAGAAGAACAAAGCCGCTTGCCAAATGACAAATCAGAAGCATGCGAGTTGAAGCGGGGGTTTAAAAGTGCAACGGGGAAAACACAATATTTATCGTCGCAGACAATCAGCTAAGATGGTGTACTATAGTCTTGGTGTCAGTTCACGCGACGCTTTGTTCTCGATTCTTTTCGTGCAAGTGGCAAGCGAGGAAAAGTTAAAACATTGAAATAATTTAACCCCCCGGTCTGCCATGTCTGGTAGATGGCGAGCGAAGTGAAAACACGGCTCATCCACTTTATATAAAAGGAAGCGGGGGGACCTTTACAATGCTTTTTGGCAGGCGAGAGTCACTTTATAAGATTTTATTTACACAGCCTGTCAGTGGAAGAGAAATGTTTGCTTTGGTCGCTGCAGCCCTCAGATGAAAGCCCAGATAATCTCTCTGATTCCAGTTGACATGATGTGTGTGTGTTTTATATGTTTGTGTTTTTGAACCATGCTGCACATGATTATTTATTCCTTACGCAAAGTAAAAGGTTACAGCTTTGATGTAATTGTGCCTTCCTCTCATTATATTCAACGTCTTTGCACTTACATTTTTTTTCTCTCTCTTTTTTCCCCTCCAAATGTCTTGTTTCCGCTCGGCTGCTTTCGAGTAGGTCTGCGTGAGGTATAGGGTCCACTCTGGAACAGAGACGTTTTGAGTGTGACCGGACATGTCCCGTGCCGAGGCCCCCTGGGACGTCAATGGCACCGATCCCCCCCTCCCGACACAAACACCCCCAATAACGTTTGTTTTGAGTCAGATGAGACATGATGTGTCGGCTGTAGCCGCCGCGGCAGGGCATGTGTACCTCTCGCCTCTAATTGGCTCCCATCATCGGAGCGGTCGCACGCTGACCAATGGCGCGGGTCACCAATTAAGACATGAGTGCTGCCGCCGACAAGATGGGAGAAGCATGGGGTGGGGGGTGGGGGGAGATGGCGATGGCGTAATTAGATATTTGTGTTTTGCTTTTATGTCTAGTGCAGCGGGGTGTCGCTCATAACCGCGGCAGGGGGGGCGGGCGGCGTCTGGCATTAGCTTCATTACAAAGCATGGTAATTAGCTGTCTCGCTGTCTCATGAGATGTCCTTTGAGTCTCAATTAATGTCTGTAATGGAGAAATAAAACGCGGGGGACAAACAAAGCAATTTGGGGATTTATCTGTCAAATTCTGCTGCATTTGAAGTTGATTTCATAACCGTGCGAACCCTTAGCGACCGTATTCTGGGCGTGTCATAATAGGTGAACGTTATGCAAAAATAACGGGCAAACACTGGGTTAAAATTGACATTCTGCCAAAAAAAAGGTCAGATCTACGAGTTCACAAAGCGACACATTGTGAGCTAAGTAGATCTGTTATTTTCACTATTCGAAGTACAACAAAGTGTATTGATCTCTGGTGGGTGGAAACCATACCGTTTCTTACAGGATTCAAATTCAAAAGCGTCAAAAGTATTTTGTGTGGCGCTATAGTATGATCAAGCGGGGGGTTCAATTACGAAAAAAATAAACACAGAAAGTTAAAATATATATAGAGATATGGCGCCCGCTGGCCAAGTGGTCCAGGCGCTGCCACATATAGGCTCTGGCCTGACAGCGTGTCGCGTGTTCGAGTCCCGTTCATGACGACCTTTGCTCTCCCCTTCTCTCTCTCCCTCTTTCCTGTCCGTCTTCACTGTAATTATCAATAAAGGCACAAAAGCCAAAAAAACTAATCTTTAAAAAACAAATACAGATATAAGAGTTTCAAACGTTGTTGTGAATGGAAACAAAGTTTCCCTCGACAAACGTTTCCGACGCGCGCCATCTTCCCGCCGCCGTCTGCCGCGCACACAATCGATACATTGTGACGACGGCCTTATTATTCCATACGGGCAGCTGCAACCTATAGCGGGAGTGATGCATGCCCTTCTTATGGCGGGCGTAAATCAGAAAGAGCCTCCCCGTTCTCTATCAGATCATACCCGTAGCGTGATATATTGGAGACGGTTAGCGGCCATGCTATGACAGAGGCAGCGGGCTGAACTCTGGAGACCTCTGTTGAGTCACGTCAGAATGGAGTGTGACCACAGTTTAAACTGCTTTTCAATCATGCCATTATGGCAGGGCACTGTGAGCCGCCACATGGTTCTGATAAAGCAGTTATGGTACTTTAGTACAATATGAATAGCATAACTTTTCGTACATTCCCGACGTTTTCCATGTCTCCTAAATCACATCCAGAGAGCCAAATGGCTGGTTGTTTTCAGGAGGAAAAAAAAGCAAAAAAACACACATGCGCATTCACATGCACATGCACATGCACACACATACACATGCACACACATACGCACGCACGCATGCACGCACGCACTCACGCACGCACGCACGCACGCACGCACGCACGCACGCACGCACATGCACATGCACATGCACATGCAAACACAAAGACACACACACAGAAGGGTTCACAGTCAAGCCATTTGCAAGTACAGATTTAACAGAATCAAGTCTTAATCTTAAGAGTGCTCTGAGCCATCACAAAGTCAACCTTTGTCGGAAAAAATAAATAAAAATAGCACCATATTTCTGCAGGTAGAAGTTGTCTCACAGATGATGATTTTGCAGCTCATTTCAACAACTTACAAACGATTCTTTTGACTTTAGATATAATTGTGTTGTAATTGTGGGGGATATATAATATTATATAACATTTGAAAAGGAGATTTTTGAAAAAGTAAAACACGTAATAAATAATTACTATATGATGTGCCAAAAACAGGGACCCCAGGGTTGAAGTGTTAATTGAGTGCATGTCCTTTCATGCTGGAGTGGTCATGACACCATAAGTGGGTGACAACAAGCTGTCTCTGACATATCTGTATATTTTGGTGTTTTCGTCTGCTTCCAACCATATACGAGAGGGGGGTAATTTTCTCCTGTGGGACTTTGTTTCATTGGATTTGCTGAGTGGAAAGGACAATAAAGTGGAACTAAAAACGTTAAGAGACAAATGAGACGAGGGAGCCGGGGGACAACAACATGATGAATAAATACCTGGAATAAACAGGGAGAAACTCAGCGGAGGCTATTCACCAAAAAAAAACCGCAACACTAAGCAGAGTCAGAGTGGAAAAGCCTTGAGCTGTATTTTGGGAAATTGGGCGTGTTGGAATGCCATAATGCGATAATTCTCTTTCAGGAGTTAGAGGTCATGGAATGCGATGGCGTTAAACCACGCAGAGTCATTTGGACTTTCGGAAAATACATGTGGTACACTTTGGCGTCTTTCCTACCCTACCCCCCCCCACACACACACACACACACACACACACACACACTCACGTGCACACACGCGGCACACATACATACACGCGCGCTGCCACAGAGCCCACAGCATATATTGCTGAAACCTTGGGGCTGTACTGACCATGTCTATCATCACAACACTTTGACAACGTGCTCTGTTTTCAGATCTCCAAGCGCCCCGCTTAGAAGAACGGAGACGACAAAAAAGGAAAAAGAAAAGCACAACGGATTCTCAACCAGTTATAGAGCAACATACTCCCATTCCTATAACAACCAGTTATAGAGCAACATACTCCCATTCCATTTCTTTGCCACATGCTAGAAAAGAGCCTTTTTCGCAGCGGGTATAAGTGACTGCACTCCCCCTCCCCCCCTCCCCTTCCCACCCCTCGATCTCCCGCTAAAACACGACCCCGTACAGTAACGTAGCCGCGTCAGTGACATAAGCGTTCAGCGGGTGTCACTTAAATTTATGCCCGGACGCGTGATTTTCCTGACTGGATTTTCTAGCGCCGGGGACAAGAAGTTGCTCTCTCTCTCTCTCCCCCCCCCCCCCCCCCCCCTCTGTGTATAATGCAAAGCAGACTGCATTGCAGGGTGGCTCGAGCCAGCTCCCCCCGATGTCCCATGAGCCTCTGCTGCGCGCGGGGTAACGGCTCGTCGCTGGAATTGACAGTGACAGAGCCAGGAAAGTCCTCAAGTGGATCTTTGGAGTGTGTGTGTGTGTTTTTTCTTTTTTTTTGCAGACGTTAACCTGTTTTAGTCAGCAGCAGGCATTCATTTTGAGTTTGCGCTGAGGAGGAGACCGGTCCAAATCTCAATTGTTTTGTTCGCTGCAAGCTTGCAGGTCGGCTATTTTCCGACGTGCGGCGCTGTTGTCATAGGACGGTGTGTAAACTCGTCTTAAGATAGATTGTGTGGATAATTTAGAGACCCATGATGGGGGCATTTTGTGATCCTGTACATCACTGCGGCCTTTTCTCTTCCTCTCTTCGCATTGGCAGCTCTTCCGTAAAAAGACATGAAGGGATATATTTCAGATCGGTTGTTGGCCCTCTCTTTCTCAGATCTATCCGGTGTGCGCCACCACCAGTAAACCATGTTGCCACGTCCCCCCCCCCCCCCCTTCCCCCCCTGCGCCGGAGAATTATGAGTTCCCCCAAAGACCTCAAACATAACAAACGGCATGCAATATTGTGCTTTGTGAATGTGCCGTCAGTGGGTTTGCTGAATCATTTTTGCTGAACAAATGTGTCCTCGGAGGGAACTGGGAAGAATACGGCTCTCAACAGGGGCAGAAATATACAGCCCCGGCAGATTGCTGTGGAAGCAAGTTTATTACCGCGCTAGTTCTCTGTATTTCCACCCCGGGCACGCCATTATATACATCTTGATTTCTCCTCCTCCTTTTGGTTCTTGACACATTCCTGAATCGGTATGGATGGATGGAGCAAGGCCAGCATTATGGATTGAGTGGTAGTAGTGAGCGATATGTAACCATAATAGGCTCCTGCCTGCTTTATGTTTGGACAAATAAACACGCTGATGGATCGAGTCGATTGTATGATCTGCTTCCTCTCAATTCCCCCCACTCCCCCACCCCCCACACACACAGAAAGCACGAAAGTCTTAAATTCCGCTAATTGCATCACTCGAGGAAACGCTGTTCTCTGTCATTTAAGGACATCTTCATCCCACGAAAGTTGTGTCTGTTTAAAATATGTTGGACGTGTTTAGTTTCCCCCCGATAGTTGAAAGATGCTGCGTCCCTCGTGCCAGATAAATCCAGAGAGCCGTGTTCCATGCTCCTCAGGTACACGTGGGTGTGTTCCATGCTCCTCAGGTACACGTGTGTGTGTTCCATGCTCCTCAGGTACACGTGTGTGTGTTCCATGCTCCTCAGGTACAAGTGTGTGTGTTTCTCAATGTTTGTGTCGCTGTCTGTCGGGGGTGGAAACCTCATATGTCCAAAAACTATTCAAAAAAGCAGCAAAAGTAGCAGATCTACAAGCTCGAAGCGAGTCGCTTCGTGGCACGTTTTGGGCTTGCGGATATGCTTTTTTTGGTGACGCTGTAATATGATCACTTGGGGGTGTTCATTTACGGGGGAAAATAAAAAAAACACCGAAAGTTAGAATATGAAGATAGGAGGTTTGCGCCCGACAGCGACCGATATGTATCTGGTTTAGACTATGAGGTGTCGGGCCCGTCCGGCGTTGGGCCCGGTGCTGACAGCCCCCCCAGCCCCCCCCCCCCAGCCCCCCATCCCGGGCCAGAGTGCTCTGGCAGCTGGGGAGAGGAGAGGTCAGGCGGGGGTTAGAGTCCCGGAAAACAACGGCAATTAGAGGGAGTGAGTCACAATGTCCACATAAATCTTCCAGGCCCTGCACATCATAAACACACAGTAAAACTTTAAAGCACATTTAATTGTAAGTAATAGTGCCAGGATTGATTTACAGAGCTCGTTCAAAGCCCGGAGACATGGGGATGCGTGACCCGAGAGTCGCGTCACTTTCAACGCGAGAGCCATGATGGATGTGTTCCTCACTTTTGGCCAAATGCACGGCATAAAAACAAACACGTGTGGTGTGTGTGTGTGTGTGTGTGTGTGTGTGTGTGTGTGTGTGTGTGTGTGTGTGTGTGTGTGTGTGTGTGTGTGTTTAAAGGCTTTTTATTAGACGTTGGCGCAGCCCGGGTTATATTAACTGATTTTCCCCCTTTCTCTCTCTCTCTCTCTCTCTCTCTCTCTCTCTCTCTCTCTCTCTCTCTTTCTCTTTCTCTCTCTCTGCTGGCATTGGAAACATGGTGAGTCTCTGTGGTGAAGCATTTGTTGTCTTGCCGTCTCCTGTGTTTAGTGGTGGGGTTTGAGGCCTGTCAAAAACGAGTCGAACCCTGGTCAGCAGTAATCACGTCTCTCTCTCTCTCTCTCTCTCTCTCTCTCTCTCTCCCTTTACTGATATAGAGTTTTCATAAACTTTGACAAATTATGTGATTATTGAGAGGCGAGCCTTCTTTCTCTTTTTTCCCCCTTGTTAGTCCATAAAAATAACGTATACGCATGCCGTTCATTTTATTGTAGCGATAACATTGAGCCATCCGAGCGTGGCATTTTACAGAGCTCCCCTTATTGTTGCCCAATCTCGGATTTAAGTCTTCAGGAATGTTCCTTTTTAGTGTAAAGTTTCTCGAAATCGAAGCCCTGTTCTTTTTCTTATTTTTTAAACAAAAAACAGGAAACTGCACGCAAACGGGATATTCAAGACCGAGGCGTCACCGAACACCGATTGGAGTGATCGCTGCGCGGTGTGGTGTGGTGTGTTCGTACGGTGTACATGCTGAACAAGTCCTCCATGACTCACAGCCTCTCTCTTTCTCCGTTAAGAATGAGCCCCTGTCATCTATATAGCCCCACCACGGTGTCACCGGTGAAAACCCATACGGATCCCATGAAGATCCAGCTACAGTATTATAATAACGGCAGGGATTTTCTCACTTCGGTTACACTACTTATCAAACGGGTGCTTTTAGCCGCTATAAGCCGCCCCACCTCGATTCACACTTCAGCCTGAGATAGCCAGAGCTACAAGCTCACAGCGCGTCACAGGTGTGACACGCTGTGCGCTTGTAGCTCTGGCTATTTGTGGCACGCACGGCTACGTTCGGCTTTTACAGAGCCACAGAGTCCCAGTCGTGACCATGGCCCTTATAAGGCGGAAATCGTGCCAATTTTCTCTCTATTGCTTGTGGTGACACAGAGATGCTGCGAGCGACCCCATTTGACAGACAGCTGGCGTATATTTGTGTGTTTTTCTGAGTTGTGAGTAACACTTTGTGTCAAGTCTTAAACCCCTCCACTGGGGAGGTTTCTGGGTTGCGTGCCAAACTTTGGGTATGTAGCAAAACAGCTATTTGTTTGTCTCTCACTGTCTCTCTCCCCCTCTTCTGGTTGATGTTAATCGCCATCGTCTCAACGCTCACATTATGAATGGCTTTGAAGTCGATTCTCATCTTTGGCCCCGGCTCACTTATTATAATCCCAAAGATTCTGATTTTTATCAGATGATGAAAAGTAGTGCCGTTGTTGCTTTGCGACGTGCGAGTGTCACATGATGACGGTAATGAGCGTTGCTGATGCTGTAGCTTATAATCTCCGCTAGATAAGCGCACGGCTGTCTACAAATTAAAAGTTTGACTTTTCCGGTTCGTATGATACATACATACATATATATATATATATGCTTTGTTAAAATTAGTGTTGTATTCTTGTAGCTATATATAAATAAATGATCAGGTCGGGATAACAACAACTCAGTTGAAGTGCAACTGGAAGTGAACCCAAAACAATGAGCAGATGAAATCGGAACTGAAACACACAAACATGTACTGTAAGTTGATCGTACTTCCTTGTGGTGTTCTCTCTCCTGGTTGGACAACATCGCTATCCCGACCTGATTCAAATGTATTTTTGTAGAAGACTTAGAGTTACTGAGCAAAAACTCATAGCAACGGTTACTAGCAAACTTAGAGCATTAACCTTTTTAACCAATGTTTTTATTATTATTAATATATTTTTCAATACTATACTTCCACCCCATTTAATATGTTTCTATTGGTCATACATGCCCCAGTCACAACAGGAGGACAGCATGACTCGTCTGTCAGCAGCAGCAGTAGTTGTTGACTTTCAGGAGAGACAAAGAGTGAGAGAGAGAGAGAGTAAGTATGAGAGAGGACGCCAGCCAGCTCTGAGTGTCCCACCCCATTGAAGTTTGTGCTTACAGAGGCCTTCTTTGTGGTTTTTAGAGCTTGTCAGACATGTCAGGCTACGGGATAGAGAGGGGGGGAAAAAAGAAGTATATTGTTTCCAGCCACTTGGATTCCTTTCCCCGTGACATCTGCCACTCTGCCCAGATGATAAATTCTTGCCTCATTAAGTGTGGGTGTGGGATTACAGGCTGACAACACATTAATCACTGGGCTGGGAGGTGGCAGCTAAGCGAGGGCCTCCTCCGCGCACCAGCCACAGGCATTGTTAACCAAACTTTTCTAATGTGTCACTCTCCTCCCGTGACAGCCCATAATCAATCATCCTGATTGGCAGGGCTGATAGATTACACTATTTATACTCGGTGTAATGAAAGATAGCGTTTCCACCTACTGTCATTGTGGAGGCGGTGGCGATTGGCCACGCCGCCCGCCCTCCCGTCCGGCTGGCCGGCCGGCTGAATGGAGGCCGGGGGAGGAAGAAAAGGACGGAGAGGAAGGGGAGACGGACTTTGGCGCGGCATTGTGAACTTTTAAACAGACGCTGGCTGAGGTCCTTGCTGGCGGTTGAGGGCGGTGGGGGGGGGGGGGGGGGTGGCTTGGGGGGAATTCATAGGATCCCCCGTCCCGTATTGTCCCTGTACACGGTTATAGCCTGGGGGGGGTTTGTAGTCTTCACACAAGCCACCGTTGGCTTTTGTCATGCGCGTCGCTATCGGTGGCAGGTCGCGCTCGGGCAGGTAAAACTCTGGCTTTGTCTGCCCACGGATCGGGTTTCCCCCGGTGACCCCCCGTTTGGGTTCTAGGTTGTCAGGAGCTCCTCTGTTCTGTCAGAAAAGACAGAATGATTTACACGTGTATAACAACAAAATGACAGGACACCATATACTGTATGTGTGTGTCCCTGTCAATGTGGCAACGGCTCAGTTCGGGATAATGGATTTCCTTGTTTTGTCTTCCTGCTTTTCTTTTTTAGATCCATGTTGCGTTGCTTTAACAGCCCCCGCCTCCCCCCTGCAGTAATTCCTGCATGGGAACTGTGGATGTAATGACACACTGCTGATAGCCTTCAAACATAATAAGGTTATGTTTCTTTTTGTTCACTTTCAGCTGTACGTCTTTGTCTAGAATTAGAGATGTCCTCAGCGCACTGAGAGAGGATATTGGATATGAGGCTCTTAGATGAGAGGCTGCCAAGTATTTGGAGAAAAGAAAAGCGGGAGGGAGGGGGTATTGTTGGCGAGAGTGAGTGAGTGTGTGGGGGGGCCAGGAGGAACAGTCCATCATGCTTTTTGACAGGCCGTAAATCGGAGACTTTTCTTGTGTGAGACGGTGTGTGCTGTCAGGAAATTAGTTAACTAGACCATATTATGGAGAGCCCAGGTAATTTACCCTCAGAGATGCAATCGCAAATACCTAGCATGGGGGCCGCATCCCTGACCTGACATTGCTTTGTGTATAATGCAAAAATCTGGTGACATGCTCAATGGGTTCTGTCAGCTGGAGGATTGAATTCTCTGCCTGCTGCGTCTCAGTTTGGAGCGCGTTGGTCAATTATTTCTGAGGCTGTCAGTGTGCGCAAGGCGCGCGGGGAGACGCTGTTATTTAGTATGTGTTAACTCTGCATCATTAAGACACTCGCCTGACAAAGAATAGGCACACACACACACACACCCACCGCGTTATTTATTTCGATTTCCCCAGACGGGATGGGGAAAGGAGGGTGGGGGGTAACCTTCAAATGCGTTGACCTCTCGGTTGTTTTGCGTTTTGTGAAATCCACCTCGGTCCATTAGAAACGGGAGCTGTCGAGACGACAGGGAATCGAATGACCGTGTGCCGAGTCGTCTTATCTGACGCGGCGATGTTCAAAGGGAGAAGTCTCCATTTTGTTTGGACAGGCGGCTTTGATCGCGCGCTGGCAGCTTGATGCCTGTCCGTGTTTGCTGAGTACACAGGGCCATTCGCACGCACGCGCGCGCACACACACACACACACACGCGCGCGCGCGCCCACACACACACACACACACACACACACACACACACACACACACACACACACACACACACACACACACACACACACACACACAGACACAGACACTTCAGCATGGCTCTGTGTGCCTGCAGTGGTGGGACGTACGACTACATGGATCTACTCAAGTACTGCACTTAAGTCACATTTTGAGACACTTTTACTTTACTCAAGTATTTCCATTTTCCAATAATTTATACTTCTACTCCACTACGTCAATTGTACTTTTATACTTTACTTGAAAACTTTACTTTCAAGTAATATACAGTAATCTGCAGTACAAGTCATGATGTGATGTTTTATGTTTCTTTTGTGTGTTTGTTTGTTTGTTTGTTTGTTTGTTTGTTTGATGTTTGTTTTACAATTGTAAGTGCTTTTACTTTGGTACTGTAAGTAGAGCATATTTTGACACCAATAATTTTGTACTTTTACTCCAGTAAAAGTGCCTTTTACTAACTTTAAGGGATTCCTACTTTGTGGTGTTGCTATACGTTTACTTAAAAAAGAAAAAACAGAGTGGTGCTGTACTGTATTTGTGCTGTACGTAGGCCTACTGTACTGTAGTTCTGCTATTTTTGAAAAATCGTGAAAAAGTAAATGCAAATCTTTGATTATATATTCTTTCAGAGCGAACGTTTTTAACTCAAATCTTTGCTTCTGGGTGGTCCCTGGAACAACATATTTTCAGATGGGGAACTGCGCCTCTCCCTGCTGGGACCCAAAACTAGATTTTGTTGTTGAAACTCACGATGTGTTGATCGGCTATTTTCACTACTTTCTTCTAAGGCCCAGAATGGGGAGTATAGGAGGCCAGGTTAAGTGTTTAATTCTATGACATGCTCTGTGTCATAGAAGGGGAAACAGTCAGGACCATCTTTACTGAACCACGCCAGGATGAGACATTTTAAATGTAATCCATGTGAAAGGAAAAGCTGGACCCCCCCCCCCCCCCCCCTCCCCTCTCAACCCCCCCTGTGATGATGAACGGAGGAAACCTGATCGAGTTCAAACTCGGCATCACCTCTTTCGCAGCGAGGAGGACATGATTAGGAGGTGACAGCTTCTGTAACAACATCTCAGCATTTGTCTTATCCTCTTCACTTTTATCTCTCTCTTCTCTTTCTCCCCCTCTTTCTCCCCCTCTGTCTGTCTGTCTGTCTACCTGCTCTCCTCTCCTCTCAACAAGTCGGGCTGTTCTATAATTAATGTCCCCGAGGGCTATGCGCGGGTCAGGTGTGTGTGTGTGTGGGGAGGGGGGGCAGGTAGGTTTGACACCTCCACCTTGTAGCTTATCTTCAACGTCGGGTGGAAACCTTGCATGTCAAAGACTGTTATTTTGAGGAAATTTGGAAATAAAGAACCCGCGTTGTTACTTACAAGCTCTCGTAAACACTTTCCATTGGTTAAATGAAGCCTGCACTTTCACTTTTGTTATTTTTGGTGGGGAATAACCAAAATAGCTTGTTGGTCTTGCAGATGGGCTATTTTCTGCTACTTTTGTACCGAAGTGTGACGAATTAAGGCATTGATTTAATGGTGGGGGAAATAAAAAATAGCCTACATAAAAAGTTGAATTATGCCCGTCACGTTATGCATGCGGGATGGCTGCAGGAGAGCCAGCCAGCCAGCCATGGAGTGGCTGAGAGCGTGGTTTTTTTCGGGGGGAAAGGGGGAAGGGGGGCAGTGGTTGAAGAAGTACTAAAGATTTTTACTCGAGTAAAAATATTAGTACCACAATGTAGAAATACTATGTTACAAGTAAAAGTGGTAATGAGAATTTACTTTAGTAAAAGTACAAAAGTATTGGCACAAAATATGGGCTACTTTAAAGTACCAAAAGTAAAAGTGTTCTCATTATGCGGAATGTTCCATTTCAAGTTTTCAAAATGTATACAAAAATCTTTGTGGTTAATGTATGTTTATAGTAATAAAAAAGTAACTAGTAACTAATAAATAATATAATTTGGGGACACGGTGGCAGTCGGTAGTGCTGTCGCCTCACAGCTAGAAGGTCCTGGGTTCGATTCCCGCTGGGGACGCTGTGGGTGCTGGGGGCGTGTTCTCTCCTCCGCGGCATCAGTGCCCATACCCGAGGGGGGGTTGGCGAAAGGGCCTTTCTGTGTGGAGTTTGCATGTTCTCCCCGTGTCCCCTAGGGTAGGTATCCTTACAAAAAACATGCAGTAATCCTGGTCTCTAAACTACCTCCCCTGGCCAGCCGTTGCGCCTGATGGAGGGGAAAGGAACTGGTCAGAATAACGTGTTCCTTCCAAGCGCTACATCCGATGAAAAGAAGCGCCCAGGATTACATTAGATAATTGACACTGGGTGAAAAAAATAGGTTGTAAAAAATAAAATAATAATATAATTTAAATAATTATTGTCTTCGTAGATGTAGTGGAGTAGAAGTAAAAGTACTGAAAATTGGAAATACCCCACTAAAGTAAAAAACAAACCATGTACTAATATACAGTACTGTGTGTGTGTGTGTGTGTCTGTGGGGGGGGGGGGGGGGTCGTTTGCCCCGCAGTGTGTGACTCCTCCACCTGAGGAACAAAAAGGCGGGCTTTCCAGGGGATTAACCAGTCAAATCTCCTGCATTAAGAGCTTAGGGTGTCAGGGAGCCTCACGTCTGAGTGACAGTGAAGAGAACCCATGCACAGTTCCACACAGAAGGAGAGAGAGAGCGCCACACGCATCCAGTCTGTCTGCAGAAGGTGCTCCACTACGCTGTACGGTGGTTCTCAAAGAGGGGTACCGGGCAAGGACCCCCCCCCCAGTGGTCCCCCAGGGGGGGGGGGGGGGGGGGGGCACTACATCTGTGAGGCAAATATTGTACTTCACTCCACTACAATTATTAGGAAACTTTAGTTACTAGTTACATTGTAGATTTAGATTAGTATTACAAAAATGCATTACCCATTTCAGTCCTATTATATACAGTATACATTACGGCCATTTGTATAATAGACGGATTTACTTGTAGATCTGTTATTTTCAAAATAATTGTATACTTTTTATACATTTGAAAACTTGTGAAATGCGACATTCTGCATAATGAGTACTTTCTACTTTGATATTTTGATACCTTTCAATATTGCTATTTTGATATTGCTGTATTGATACTCTCACTTACCTATAAGTAAAAAGTGTGAGTACTTTTTCCACCACTTCTGCAGCTCAGCTGAAGAGGATTGTCCATGCAGTGTGTAGCCGTTTGTCATGACTGTGGTTAATCTCATTTGGTCAGTCAGGCAGTCTGAACTCTTGCTCTACCTTCCCGGTTACAGGCTTGAGGCTTTAGTTCCGACACTATTATTGGTCATTAGACCGACAACCTACCTCAAGAAGGAGAAGGTCGGGAGTAGCTTATTGTCTGTATCAGCCGGTAACACGCGGGAGTCTGTCCCTGTTACAATGCGCTATAGACCCCTGGGAGATGGATTGCTGAGGTGGAGCGCCACACCTACCATCAGGTCCCAGTACTTCCCGCACGACTTGCTGTACCAAGCCGTGCTATACTCATTCGCTGAGTTGGCGGTGCCCGTGATCGAACCCATGAAGTTGTGGTCCAAAGGCGAGAGCTCTACCGACTGAGCTACCCGGACAAACCTCCATCTCAAACAACCTCAAACCCTAACCTAACCGCAAGCACGGGAGCAGCACATGTTTGAGCGCTAGTCCGGCTGTCAGACTATTGGCTGTCAGACTATTGGTTGTCGGACTTTGTAGTCTGTACTCAAAAATTGGCAAAAGTAGCACGTCTACAAGCTCGAAACGTGTCGTATGGCGGATCTGCTACTTTATTTTTATTGATGTAGCAATGATTAAACATACATGTACATTTTGATGTATCCGGCATGTAAATAGGATCTGCTACTTTATTTTTATTGATGTAGCAATGATTAAACATACATGTACATTTTGATGTATCCGGCATGTAAATAGGATCTGCTACTTTTGATGCTTTTGTGTGACACTGTAATATTATGTTCAAGTAGGCCAGTAGGGTGTCAATTTACAAAAAAATAATAAAAACAATAAAATATGGAAATAAGCTTTATCTGCCTGACAGCAGCGGTATATGCTTTAAGTACCAAAAAGTAGTCATTATGCAGAAGTTTTTCCCCAAAACATTTGGAAATGGAAATACTCAAGTAAACGTACCATTACACTTGAACTTTAGTAAATGTACTTCCCACCACCGGTTGAGTAAATGTACTCCCCACCACCGGTTGAGTAATTGTACTCCCCACCACCGGTAGCTTCCCACTTAGTTTATTGGTTGTCTTCTGAAAGACTTCAGAGCTCCTTGAGCTGTTCTATTCATCTGAGAGCTTCAAGTGTTCTTTACACAACACACTCTCTCTCTCTCTCACACGCACATGCACACGCATGCACATTTCTGTTACTATACCTGTGAGGACATCAACATTTTTGTATTTTATTGTTATAATGACCATTTTTACCTGTTCTCTTTTGCCATTTTAAACCTTAAATGCTGCAGTCACATGGGATCAGGCAAGCTGTAGACGACAAACGGCACCACCTGCTGGATGGCACGGAACATTGATGCCGTCTGCCGTTTACCGTCGCCGGTTCTGGCTGCCGGGCTGCCGTGCCGTCCTGTCCCGTTTACCGTCCTGCTCCCGTCCATGACTTCCAGTTTGCCGTCTACCGCTTGCCGGATCCCATGTGAATGCAGCATTACCCTTAGGTTTTTAGGGTTATACTTAGTTGCATGCCAGTGTCGTACACCGGAAATAGTCCTACAAGGACACAGCGCAGTTTATCTACTAGTTCTAAATAGTTGTGGGGACATTTAATTAAAAGTAATGCACACACACACACACACACACACACACACACACACACACACACACACACACACACACACACACACACACACACACACACACACTGCATTGAGCAAACGTGAGTGCCACCTCTATACCCCCTCCAACCCTCACACACAGACACACACACATTCAATGGCCACTCGTCCCTTCGTTTTCCTACTAGTCGAGAGGCCCGTTCTCCCTTTTTATCCAACTCAGGGTGTGAATAGAGGAGGACAAAAAAAACACAAGATGAGAGAGAGAGAGAGAGAGAGAGCGAGAGAGACAGAAAGGGGGCGAGGTGGACATCGACAGTCTCCTTCATCACTAGAGGTGTTTGAAAGCACCCGCGGGGCCAGCCTGCTGCTATCCCAGGGTGCACCGGGGGTCATGGTGGGGCCGGCGGGGTCAAGTGACACTCGTGTGGCATTCATCCGTCATTCACGGGGAGATGTGCGGGGTTCGGCATGAAGTGCTATATCTTGCGCCAACCCTTACCCTTCACCCCTAAACCTATTTGTAATTATTTTTACTATTTTGAAAAACATTTTAAAATAGCCGATCTACAAGATCACAACGTGATCGGCTAGTTGAACTATTTTCATGTTTTTCAAGATAGTAAAATATGGCAAAGAAGTTTAGGGTATCGCGCCCAAGATAGAGCCAGAAGGGTTCAGGGAGATGTGAGGGCTTTGACATGAAGAGTTCAGATGGACACTGGACTGGGTTGAAGAGACTAAATACCACGCCTGCACCGTCTCAGTGTGGGACCCAAGCACCTGTGGACTTGTCTTTTTTTGTTGTGATGCAAGTTGCCGTTCGGCTCTATTAAAGTCAGTGGTTTCCCAGATGTTTTCGTGTCAAGGACCCTGTCGAGGAGATCTTGTAGATACGCTACTTTTGATACTGGTGGCAGCGGTGGCCGAACGGATTGCGGAGCGGTCTTGATACCGGAAGGTCGCCAGTTCGAATCAGCAGTCCGACACGTTAAAATTACCACCGCTGAAGTGGCCTTGAACAAGGCATTGAACCACTACGATTAAATGTTCTATGAGCAGGGCCTGGCTGGAAACAAGTTATTGAGCTTAGCCCAGATACCCTGGGTAAATATAGTAATCATTTCATTTCATTTCATTTCATACTGTTGTGTGGCGCTGTAGTGTGATCATTCAAGCAGGGCATTCATTTACAAAAACAACGAAAAAGTTAAAATATGGAGATGCCTGTACCTGGTTACCCCAGGAAGACTAGAGGCTCAGAGATGCCTGTACCTGGTTTCTGCCTGTACCTGGTTCCTGGTAGATGCCTGTACCTGGTTTCTGCCCAACCGCAATATTCTCTTTGACTTTGACGATACACCCAAAGGGGATCTCGGTGTCTGACTGAATTGTCTGACATTAGGGAGACTATTACTATCTGCTGTTGAACCTTTAGGTCGTTGGCACTGAACAGAAACCTGACAGATTCATGGCTTCGCTGCCCAGGACTGCTCTACCTGCTTTTTACTGTACTGTACTGTACTGTACTGTACTGTACTGTACTGTACTGTACTGTACTGTACTGTACTGTGCACGTTCATGATGTTGAATCAGCACCAGTGGGTCATAAAGCTCCATTAAGACATCCAGTTGAGCTGTAAGTCATCATTACAAAACAAAAATGTACATCTCGGGACAACTTCTTAAAACACAATTATTAATTATGAACCTAAAATGAATTGAAAAAAATCCCTGAGTCGAGTGGGATGGCGTGAATACAGGATGTACTGTCATAGTAGACCGCCAACAAAGCACTTAGACATAGACCGGATCCTTGATACTTCTCTCTCTTCGCACCCCCACTGCTCTTTCTTTCTCACTGGCTTTGTGTGTGTGTGTGTGTGTGTGTGTGTGTGTGTGTGTGTGTGTGTGTGTGTGTGTGTGTGTGTGTGTGTGTGTGTGTGTGTGTGTGTGTGTGTGTGTGTGTGTGTGTGTGTGTGTGTGTGTGTGTGTGTGTGTGTGTGTGTGTGTGTGTGTGTGTGTCAGATTTCATCATACATTTGATTATGTTTTCCTCATATACAATAACCAGGTCATGATATAGACGAGGCCAGCTTCCAAAAACGCATTCTACCAGAAGATTCAAACTTGCGACGTGGACCTTGAAACGCTAATACATTTTATTGGATTCCCATTAAAACCGAGAACGCTATTATTATTAAGCTATTATTATGAAGCTATTATTATGAAGCTATTATTATCAACTTACGTGTTTTTATGTTTAAACTTTTAACACAAATCTTCTTTTCTGGGCTTTCCTGCCACAAATCATTTTCAGATGGGGATCCGTGGCCAAACACAAACAGAACAAGTTTGAGAACTAGTGATTCAGAATAGTCAGGGGATATTAATAAAATCTGGCAATACATTTCTTACCAAGAGTTTTCTTCACCAATGTGTTTGTAAGGGTGTCTGCAAGCATAGCCCACATTGGTTTCTATTCAGCCACCCTAGGGGAATTTTTGACAGCTGCTGAAAGTTGGGGTACCATCAACAACCAACATGTTCTAAATTGTATTATACTTTAAGTAGCATGTGACGTGTCAAACTAGGGGGTTTTCATAATAGCATTAGTTTTGCACGAAAAACACTCCTTGGGCTAAATTCGGCCATAGCCTCTTGCCCAAAATGTGCCCAAATGTGCTGACCTCATCACATTTGTGATGACGGCTAGGGACGTTTTTAGCCCAAGGAGTGTTTTTCATGCAAAACTAATGCTTGGAATGGATTCAGAATCATGAACGTCACATGCTACTTAAAGCATAATTAAATTTAGAACATTTAGCCTTATATTGGTTGTTGATGGTACCCCAACTTTCAGCAGCTGTCAAAAATTCCCCTAGGGTGGCTGAATAGAAACCAATGTGGGATATGTTAGTGGACACCTTTACAAACAGTCATTGTTGATGAAAATTCTTGGTAAGAAATGTATTCCCAGACTTGACATAATTCTGATAATATTCCCTGACTAGAAGGCATATTTTGCAGAATGGGCCTCAGGTCTTATTGGGTCAATCTCCCGCCCCCGTCGCCTTCACTGGAAGATGAATCTGGTCTCTTGTCGTTGGCTAAGCCTCCACGACTGCAAGCCCTTCTTCGCCACAACATCTAATATCATGTAAAGGTATCGTCACCCGATACGGCGGTGCCACGCAGCGGGCAGATGGGAAAGGGCAACAATGGGGCCATCACTTCCCTCCCTGGCGTTTTGTCTGCCAACTGGCAAGAGTTGTCCGTCAGCAGACGAGTTCGTTCGGCGGGGGGAGGGGGAAATCCGAGACGTGGGCAGAGCTGCTGCGTCTGCTGCGGCGTCTCAGACTTTCATCACACCTGGGCTAAGAGCGGCAGCGAGGAGCAGCCTGTCCTCCTCCTCCCCTCCTCCTCCTCCTCCGCCCGCGGCCGCTCTTTAGATGGGCTCACATCCTGTCAGACTCATCCGATTTCAAGACGACTGAGTGCTTTTGTCAGCCGCATTCCAGACACGTCTTCTTCTTTCTCGTTGGGGTGGGATGGATGGGATGGGGCGAGGTGGGGCTTTTTGAAGATAATGTGTCTTATAATGTAGTCCTCGGCTCGTAACAATAGAATCATTGAAACCACGATGGCCCGTCGGGTATGGGCGCCGAAAGTACATAATTCATGATAACGTGCTGTATACCGGGAGCGATCAAAACAGGAAATCGTCGAGAGAGAGAGAGAGAGAGAGAGAGAGCGAGCGAGAGAGAGAGAGAGAGAGAGAGAGAGAGCGAGAGAGAGAGAGAGAGAGAGGACCAACAACCGAGTCCAGA
>NC_136791.1:22676247-22706247 GCF_951216825.1 Electrona antarctica | reverse complement strand
CTCTCTCTCTCTCTCTCTCTGTCTATCTCCTGTCACATTCTTGGGCCGGACAGGTCCGTGCCACCGCTGAAAGCTTCTGGCTCTTCCTCAGTCCAGTCGCGGGGCGAAGGTCGGGACCGAGGCAAGGCTTGAGTTACAGAATAATTATCCCTGTCAGAGTCGTGTTGAAATCAATGTTCAGCCGCCAGCGTGGGCCCCCCCACTGTTTATTTTTGGTACAGTAACCCAGCACTAACATTATGAATTTCTATAATTCATCTGCCTTACACGATATTCACTCTCTGCTCTCGTGCTGTCCGTTGCATAATTCGCCATAATGAGATTAAGCCAATCTCTGCCCTGCTCACTGTAATTCACCTTTTGATTGGATATGGAAACTGCCGTTTGTTACAATTTAGAAATTCCAACCGTAAACAGTGCATTTTCTTTATCTTCCCAACTAATTCAAGCCAATGCAGGAGAAATGGGACCACAGTTGTTGCGTACAGCTCCTCAGTGCTAAATGAGTTTGACTGTTCTTGCCATGTACACTCAGCGTTTGATACCGTCTCCCCAAATATGCAACCAAAGTTTATAAACCCAAAGAGTTTCACCTTAAACTCTCCTCCTGTTGTTTGTTAGCATGCTTTGTTCTCCCAAATTGTGTTCAGATGCTTTTTAAGTGTGTCGGTTAACTGACTACGCTTTGATTCCATAACTCCTTCCCACTATTGATCCTGCCTCGTAGATAAAAGAGCCCTCTCTCTCAATGCACTTCAATTGAAGCCTTTGCATTCGGCCCCTCAGTTAGCTTACAGCTATGCTTATACATGCCGTGTGTGTTTCGCTCTATTGATTCAGAGGCCACGTTATACAGTAGCTTGCATATCGGAGACGTCAGTCTCCTGTTATCATTTTGCTCCATCTTTGATCAGGCTGATTGCTGTAACAAAGAATCAGGCATATTAGCCTAATTATGTGTCTGGAAGAAGAAAGAGCATCATGCACGGCATTAAGTATTAAAATTAGAACATTTTTTGGCATATTTCACATTCAATGTGTGCTGGAGTTTAAAAGCTCCCCTTGAATAATCAGATCGCTGCTGCAGCAGCCCCGAACAAAAATTAACATTTAATGTCACTGCCTCTGTTCAAATGAACGCGTACACTGAAAGTTTCTGCACCTTTTGAAATATTTTTTCATCATAACATTCCGGAATGGTTTCTGGAACGTTCCTATCAAATACCCCCTCAAGGTGGAAAATAATATGTGAGAATACCGAGCCTGCCTTTATTTTTCTCTTTGCTTTAAGCGGCGACTGGCATTGCGGTGCCGATGTTCGTCAAAACGTTAAACAACACGTTGGACCACCATCACGGACAGCGAAATTACAGAGTCCTCCGTCCAAAGAGATTCTAAAAAAGATGAAAAATCAGGAAGGACTAGTCAAGGCGGTGACCGTCAGCATCCCGGCGGTGTGGCTTGGCAGCCTCCAGCCTCCAGCCTGCCACAGTGTATTGGAGAGAAAACATAGTTGGGAGCAAATAACCCCCTGTCAGGGGCATTAGAGGAGAGGCCGTGATGCTTGAGAGAGCCCTGCAAAGTGGAAGGCAAAGAATGAGAACCATCAAATGGAAAAGCCTATGTTAGTGGTTCAGAGGCAGTTGCACATCCAAATATGCAAGATAATTGTTGACCAGTGGCAGGCTACAGCATTTCAGTGTTGAAACTATTCATCGAGAAAGAGAGAGAGCCCAGATATATGGCGCTATTGTTGCTTTTGTTGATCATTTGCTGTCAGCCCCCGTGATTGATTTGATGTGGGAGAATTTGATGAGTGGGAGTTGGAGACTGTTGTTAGCTGTGGAAGTGTTCAGCCCTCTGTTGTTACCACGAAGTGACAGAGGACACGGCGGCAATATTATACTAGCATCAGATATGAGAGCTCAGAGGTGGCACGTTATTGTGTCGATAATTATTGATGGTTTTCACCAGTGCCTCAGTTATATCAACACTAAGGTTTGTACTTTTCTCCTCGGGTCACTATAGGCATTGGTTCCCAAACTTTATATATATTTTAATAATACAGATAAATGAAAAGTATAGGAAACCAAAACAGGACTCAGTCTTTACTGGCAACCCATAAAAAGACCCGAGCCATTGTTTTGGGAAGCCCTGCTACGAGGGTGCCATATAGAATGCATGTCCAGGGCCCCTGCCAGAGGCCCTGTGTGGCCCCATAGTGAGGCCCCCGCGGTGCCATTGAAGCCCTCCTCCTACAAGGCTTTGTTTGGCAACAAAATGTCTCTCCTACGCAAGTCATCTTTTGGCATGCCTCGCATATAGGAGAATACTCCCGACTCCTCGCTGGAATTACCCAGGGAGATGTGGCGTTCTCGCTCCTGTTTTCTCACACCTCTCCTTCATGGGTGTCACAAAAGAATGTGCCTCTCTTGTCTGTCTCTCTGTCTCTCTCTTTCTCTGTCTGTCTCTCTCTGCTCTCTCTCTCTCTCTCCCAAAGCTGCCCTGCATTTTGGACCCCGCCTGACCCCGCCATTCAAACGCAAGGGTGTCAAAATGTTAATGAGGATCCCCTCCGAAAGCGCCCAAGGGTTAAATAAAGTCTTCATAAGCTGTCGGTTTTGAAATCCAATTATATATTTATTTACTTGGCATGTTTCCACTCTCGCTGACACTCTCCCCCCTCACTTCTCATTTCTAGCCGCGGACAGGGCCTGTCTTGTTGTGTTTTGTTTAATCTCTCCTTTTTTCCTTTTTCTTTTTTTTCAATATTTTTCTTCTTTTTTTTACGTGCAGGCAGCTGCACGGACAGCCTTTGTCTGGGCCCTAGATTGCTGCTTTAGCTCCGTGGCCCGCTCTCATTAATCATCCAGTCAGACTATTTATACGATGGCAGCCAAGCCGCCACCCCGGTCGCCATTGGCTTTTGTCACCGTGGCACTGTGCTTGGTGGCAGGAGGAAGCCTAATTATTAACTGTTAAGATGACAGGCAGCCCTACTGTTCCGTCAACATTGCTGGCTGACAGACAGTCAGACACACCAACAACATACTGTACTGTACTGCGCTGCCTGCATGCCTCCTGCTTTTCTATACCATGCACCCACTTAACCATTGAAGCCCTTCATACTTTACCCATCTGCACACTACATCTGCTATTTTAGTTTATTTTTAGTTAAACTTTTACTTACATTTTTGGACTATAATGACGTGCCCAAAATGCAGGGATGCCATGTTGAAACTGGTTACACCGCTACTTGGACAGCAGGGGAACAAATGTATTTCTGTTCTTCACTTGACACTTTTCATTGTATGAGTACAAGTGTCTACATGTGTTTTCTTGTCTTTGTTTGTGTTTTGTTTTGTTGGTGTTTGTTGGAAGCACCATAGATGTGCTAACCACGCAGGGAAGAAAATGAGAAATGAATGCATTATAATTTCCCTCGGACATAAAAAAAGAAAGTGTCAATTTGAGCGACATCACACTGAATCCAACTTAATGCCTGCATGTTGTATTGGCGTGGCGGTTGTAGGTTAAGACGATTCATTTTTGTTTGTTTTTTTATTAGATTTCAAACGACACTAAAGGAATTATCTTCTTGCGTTGTTGTTGTTGTTGGCGACGACATTGTATTCCAGTTTAGCACGGAAAGCTCCTGGCGACAGCTGTCACTTAACAAAGGCCGCTGTTTTCTTATTATTATTAATCGGCCATGTTCATCGACGCGGATATACAGATATCAAAATAAACATGAATAATTGAGTGACGCTCAATATTCCATATCTTCTGTGAATACAGTGGAGTTTTGAGTCGGCACTCGGCTGGACTTGAAATGTCAAAAGCACATATGATATGTGTCTTCGTGGAGTGTGTGTGTGTGTGTGGGTGGGTGGGGGGGGGGGGGGGGGTCGAGGAGAGTGTGTGCGGAAAGTAGTATCGTCGCTGACGGGCAGAAACCTCGTATCTTCCATATAATAGTTCAACTTTTGATGTTTTTCTCTTACACTATTTCATCACACTACAGTGTATACGTCTCACTAAAATCGTGGAAGTAGCCGATCTACAAGCTCACAACGTGTCATTATGTGAGTCGTCGTGAGCTTCTTTCTTTTTTTACTTTTACTTTTTTTCCGGACATGTGAGGTTTCCCCCCCCGACAGCGACGATATAGAATTAGTGAAATGCTCCTCGCTGGAGAATGACAGTCTTTGTTATCTGTCTTCTGACTGCTTCATGGCAGACAGCTATCAGGAAGAAAGAGAAATCGCTGTGCGCCCCACCGAGAGAAGAGAGGGAAAAAAAAATGTGAGTCAGACTTTTCCCTGGTTCTCCTCCCCCTTCCCCTCCTCCCAAAAAAGAAGGATAAAAAAAGGGAAAAGGATCAAGTTGCTGTCACTGTCACCGAACAAACATAAACTTTTCTGGCACCTAATAAATAGGCAGTATGTGGCATTGTTCTCAAAGCCAGACAGGTGTGTCTGCCTGGGAGATGATGGATTCCATTATTCTGTATGGAAAGCCTGTTGGCTTTCTTGTCATATGTTGTCACACATCTCTCTCTCTCTCTCTCTCTCTCTCTCTCTCTCTCTCTCTCTCTCTCTCTCTCTCTCTCCTGTGAGAGAGAGAGAGGGTTTGAAAGATGGCCAAAAGTAATTACACCGCCGTTTCCCCCCACATGCCGTTGCCATGTGTTTCCCCCCTTGCTCATCATCACTGAAGGTAAAAAAAAGAAAGAAAGTAATTGTGTTACCCACAGCCATTTATTTCACAGAGGAAAAGGGGGAATGCGGACGTGTCGCTGTTCGGCTGCCCTCGTTGCCGTGTTGATTGCAAGCTCATTGACACGTCGGCTTTATTTAACCCCTCAACACCGGGAAAGCATCCGTGTCATTTTAGATTTGAGCGTTATTCAAAAATAGCAGATGTACAGATGAACATTTTTGAATCATTTTGAACTACGAAAAAGCGCTGATTTAGAACCGCTGATTTAGAAGGCATTCGTAGAATCTGCCTCAGGTCTTAATAGCCTGGAAACCAGACAAATCTGCCATGCACAGGAAAAAAAGATCCCTCATGGGGAGATTGGTCTGGCACTCCTCAGTTTGAATCACATTTCGCTCACCCCAGAGTTATGGGTGACCAATCAGAGCCCAAAGTGAGACTTTTTTTTGCTGTGACGTTGGAATCTGTTTGTTTGGAAATACATCTTCCACACTCAAGTTCAGGACTAATATCTACGCAGTGATATTAGTCTGACTCTGGCCATGCCATGCTAAGGGTCTTTATGGGTTAAAAACATTGGCATGGCTCTACATACGACAAGGTTTTGCTCTGGAAAAGGCTGCAGGGCCATTTCCACTCATCATCATCATTAGGGCGAGGCAGAAGGCTCTGATCTGGCTCCACGGGGCGATGATGACACTGTTCGCACCTGCGTGGCAGGTACATCAACATGTCCTTGTAAGCGTATCAAAAGACAAGACAGTGGCACCTCTGTTCTCTCCTCGCCAGCCCACTTGGGTTGCTGACAGCGCGACGATGGATATTATCATTCTTAATGTCAGTAAATAGTTGCCGTGGCGCGAGATAAAAGATCTGCTTCCTCTCGGTGCCGCAGAGCTCATTTGTCTGTCCGCAGCCTTGGCCTGCCGGGCATACATGCATGTGGAACCGGAAGTAGTCTTGACTTCAGTCAGAGAGGAGCTACAGAAGGCATGGCGGTGTCCTTGCCTCCTCTCATGCTCTCTCTCTCTCTCCCTCAATGGTGGAACATTACATTTAATCAAGTACTGCACTTGTACTGCAAATGTTGTGGTACTTTTACTTTACTTGAGTATTTCTTTCTTTTTTTATCCATAGCCAGCTTTCTGCGTCTGTGTGTACCACGGAATTGAGGAGAGAAAAGTGAGGACAGAAAAGTGAGGACGCCAATTGTGATTGGCCTGAATGTGATGATGTATGATGACGGGAGCGCCCCTCACTTCACACGAGTGTTAAATCATTTATACTTTTACTCCACTACATCTCAGAGGCAAACATACTTTTTACTCCACTACAATAATTTGACAGCTGTAGTAGATTTTGATTATTAACAAAAATATATATATTAACCACTTAACTCGTTTACTGCCAGAATTGTTGTTGAGTCTGTAGTCCCTTCCCTGCCAAAGGTCCTTTCAGTGAGGTGGCCATTTCAAGGGGCAAAAATTACCCATGGGTCTTAACCGGAAGTTAGCGAACGGCTAGGGAGAATCGCGGACCACCCGAGGCATAGATTTTACCGCGTCCAGCAAGACTTTTGTTTTGAGCCCTGAATAAAGCTAGTTTTGATCAAAAATGAAATCTGGGAAATTGAATCCAAGATAAAAGGGTTTTATCCAGATATCATTGAAGTCCATCTTGTTTCCGGCCCATTGCCTGTTTATCGCTAGCTATAGCAACTGGGAGCTAACCAGATGATAATGAAGACGTTGATCTTTCATAATTCAATAAAAACCTAAAAAGTCGTCAAAAGTCCCGCCGGTTGTATAACGGGTTAAGACGAGTTCTTTCTATTTTTAACGCCAGGTCTGCAACGTAAGTGTAATTGCACTTGTTCTTATTGGTGGCGTAACTCCTGTGCACTGAGGTGTCATGTATTTCTGTGGGACCGTTATCTAATTAGCATGCCTCGCCTGCAGGCGGTGAGCCGCTCGGTCGCTGACAGGACGGTGCGCGCCGCGGGTCTCGGAGGCGTCATATTGAAAAGGTTAAGCGTCGACTGCGAACAAGTGGAACATGATGTGGGTACACAACCTCCCCCGAACAGCACAATCCATGGCATTTGGGAGGAGAGGAAAATAATTCTACAGAAGAAACACCTCAAAGTTCAGTACGGTATATACATTTTTTGTCTGAACCACTTAAGCCCTTCGTCATACGACAAATGGCCAATCTTTAAGCGAGCCGCTTCACAGCGTGTTGTTAGCTTGTAGATATTTAAATGTTAACATTTTCAAGCATGTTGTTCCCATATATGGAGCCTAGTAATTTGTTTGTACCTAATGCCATGACGACACATTGAGGTTAGACAATATATGCGGGCATGCATTGACACTTATGCTGCCTTCACACAGGCAGATGCAAAAGATACAAAGATGCAAGATGTGTATTTGTAGCTTTTGCAGCAGCTACAAACGTCAGATGCATCTTTGCATCTTCATGTCGCTGTGCTTCCATTGACAACGAATGGTAGACTGTAGCTTTGCATCTGCCCGTGTGAACGCAGCATCAGAGAGCTTACAGATCTGCTACTTTTCTGCTACAGTATTATCAAGTGCCTCAGCAATCAGCATCATTATTTCGACGGCGCATTATTCTTAGTCTTTATAGTCTTGTGCACTCGACCCATTACTAACTCTGTCCCTAACCGTAACCACACTAGCCACGTTGTCGTACCAATGCGCCGTCGGAATTACGAGCAGATCCCTGGTCAAGTAGAGCTTTAATTTACGAAAAGAAAAAAAGAAACACAAAAACGTACAATATGGGGACAGCAACGATAGTATATCCCTGTACACTTGCATACTCTGTACCCTGTAAAAGAGCCCATTTCCACTGGTTTCCACAGGCGTTTCTGCCCGACAGCGACGACATGACACTTTTCGACAGTCCCTAACCCCCCCCCCATCCCCACCCCGACAGCGCCTTGGCATGCGAGGCAGAATCAAAGGGGGGCGTCTTTCACGTGCAATTAGAGCAGAAAATAAAGGTGATGAAGTGTGGGGGTACAAAGGCAAGCCAGGGATCACAGGGCTGTAATGAAAGGTGATTATAGAAGTAGAAGCCCAGCCAATGAGCTGTGGAGTGCCGGGGAAATGGACTCATCCTGCTCTGCTGGGCCTCTCTATGCAGGACACGATCTGATGTTATCAGAGCCGAGCGTGACAGACAGACACTGGCTGACAGAGATACATGACTCACAGTTATGCCACATCAGTGTGTCTGTGTAATAAATCTGCGTGTGTGCGCGCTCGCGTGTGCGTGCGAGAGAGAGAGAAAATGTATATTCTGTATGTGTATCTGAAAATGATAGGGTTTAGACATACGATGTAGCATGATGGCAGCATGAAAATCAATTGAAATGTGGACAGGGACTGTGTGTGTGCGTGTGTGTGTGTGCGTGTGTGCTTGCGTGCGTGCGTGCGTGCGTGCGTGCGTGCGTGCGTGCATGCATGTGATACATATATGTACCTTGAACTACATGGTAATTACTTCACCGTAAAGGTATTTCTACTGCCTGTTGGAGCTTAGATGCGTTCTACTAAACGACCTCTGCAGGGCTTGTCATATTTTGTCAAACACTCGAGGACTGAATTCGTTGTGAATTCAACTGGCATGATCTTCATGAATCTCCCCCAAACATTTTATGTCATCTTTCAAACTTGGCATGAAAGCTATCAAGTCATTTTTATCATCCGTTCGTTCCTCGCCGCATCGCTTCGTCAGGCTTTGCCATCTCATTCCGTCTCTCCATCCTTGCCAGGTCCTCTCCAAAAAAGGCACACAGGGAAAAGATTTGAGAAAAAGAAGGGGGGGAAAAAAACCGTCGTCCTCCTGCTGGCTGGCTGGTGAGAAATGGAGTGACGGACATTTGTTTCTCTCCTCATGGCTAAAGTGAAGGAGAAGGAGATTCATTCCCCTGCCTTCCTGTCTGTCTGTCTGCCTGCCATAGCCAGCTGTGAGTGGTTGTCAGGGCCGGGGCTGGTCCAGGGCTTGCTAATGGTGCTGTCTGTCTCAGTCAAAGCCCAAGTCCCTCGGAGACACCAAACTCCAAAACTTTGACTGGAGTTAAGCACCTGGTGAGAGGGGAACAAAGGCCCACGTGGGCTGTCACTGCTGAAACAGCCCATGCAGATTAACGTTTACAGCGTAATTGGATATATTTTTATTTAAATATGACGGCCATTCCACTGCGCCAACACCAACACCGGCGTCTTCCTGACTGACGAATGATCGCGTTAATGGCTTCGGAAAATGAGGCTGTTGGCAAAAAGGTTGATGTGCCTTTGCCTTGTGAGAGCCAGTGTACATTTTCACGTTGTTTACTTAAGTGGTTCTTCAAAGTGTGTTTCGAGGACCCTCAAGGGGTCCTTGAGGGGGTTCCAGGGGTCCTTGAGGGGGTTCCAGGGGGTTCCCAGCAGCATTAGTTAATACAGTATCAAAATCAGTCTAATGCCTTTTGAAAATAAATTGATAATTGTGGAATATTTTTTAACACAAATTTGGTGGTCCTTGACACCTTGAGAACCACTGGTTTAGTTGAATCTGCTTTTGTGTCTATAATTATTCTTAAGCGTTGGCCGGGCTGGGGGTATTGATTGCCGTGCCAAACGGAGCCCCTCGCCCCTCTCAAAAACGGTGACACCGAGGGAGGATCCCAGGGGGCTTCCACAAACAAACAAACACTAATTCAACGCTTCAGTGACACAAAGGGCACATTCAAACACTGCCACCAAATAACATCCTTGTCAAGCATCTGCTAAATGGGTTATTTGGCACCCGAACAACAAGTTGCAGTTCAGGCCCATTTGAATTGTCAGCAGACTCTACAGGCAGGCTGTCTGGGAATGAGGCGGCTTAGCGGAGGGGGCCGCGGGGGGCATGATGTGGTGGGGGTGGGGGGGTTTGAGGGGATGTCCGGGGAGTTTTAAGAGCAGCACTGAAGCTATTACAGGATGTCAGAAAATGTGCTTAATTGGAAATGATTAGGGCCCTCGTAAAAGCCGATCAGCTCTGGGGTTTTAGGAGAAAAGCGTAATTGTCCTGCATAATCCCGCCCGCCCGCCGCTGGTCTTTCATCTGGATGAAGAGATCAAACAAAACAGGAAAAAAGCAGGGATTTGTAGAGGCCAGACCTCCCTGTGCCAGAGTCACTGAGCTCAGCGCTTCAGCTTTCCAACATCCGGGGCTCCTTTTCAAATACAGTACACTTCCTCCCTCACTCACTCACTCCCTCAGTCTTTCTTTCGTTCTTTCTTTCTCCATGCCTTTGCTTCTCACTGATGGCTGTTGTTTCCTTCTTTTCACAGTCGGCAGGTACTACTGCCTGATGTAAAAAGGAATCTCCGCACTCTCTTGAGTACCGTTTCTTAGGAACTTCTGTATTTGTAATGAACACACAAACGTTTCATAAACGTAGCCGTGTACTCTAAATAGCCGATCTCCAAGCTGTCGACGACACGTCACCAGCTTGTCGATCAGCCAGACTTTTGGTGCGTGACACCCGCAAGCAGCCGAGTATAACTCAGGCCTACGAGGTCACGTCCGCGGCCTTCCACCGCCGTGGTTGTTTGCGGTGCCTGTTGTACGGCGCGCGCCTGGCTATCACGGCAATCGCCTTCGTACAACTGTGTTTTAAGAGACGGTAATACGGAAGAAAACACATAAGTAGAAATAGACAAAATGAAAAGCTAGAGGGATGAAACGGAGTCAAAGGGGAGGCACACAGAGATGTTCACATACAGAGAGAGGAGTCAGCTGTGAGCTGAGTGGGCATGAATTGGGGAGGGGGGGGCTGTGCTGCCCTCATGCCCTCTCTTTGAAGTGAGCCACGGGGCTGCATGTCCTGGCCCCAGAGAGGGGGATGTGTACATCCATCCCTAAAGGTTGGCTGAAGGCAGGTGTTCCATCAAACGGAGGGCAGAATGGAAGCGCTGCCTGTGGTGTGTGAGTTGTGTTCTCCTCACCCACGCCCTTTCTTCACCCGTGGCAGAATGATGAAGCAGAAGAAGCTGCTAATGACGTGCACTTTGTGAAAGTCCGTCTGCAACAAAGGTAGCTCAAAAAGAACTTCTGGCTGGATTGTCTTGGAATCTGCCGTGCATCTTCATGGCCTCCCCGAAGGATGATTCTCGTGACCTGCATGTCTTCTCCTCTATCGCCAACCCTTAGGCCAACACTTCTGTTTGCACACAAGATATCTCAAAGAATCAAAAACACCTACACACACTGTCTACACTTGTGCAATATAAACAAAAACAAATCAGTACTCGGTCCATAAGCACTCTGAAACAACTCCACTTGCAGGAGTAGTGTCTTGAAGAGCTGGAGACCACATCAACTGAAGCCAGGGCTGCTGAATGGCGGAGTGGTGGTGTAGTGGTGGAAAAAGTACTCACATTCTTTACTTACGTAAAGAGTATCAATACTGCAATGTAGATGTACTCTATTACAAGTAGCTAAAAGTCCGGAATTCAACATTTACTCAAGAAAAAGTACAAAAATATTGGTATCAAAATGCACTTAAAGTATACCAAAAGTACAAAGTACTCATTATGCAGAATGTGAATTTTCAAATGTTCAAATGTATAAAATGTAGTCTACCAAAATAATCTTTAGAAAATTGCAGATCTACAAGGTCACAATGTGTCGCATAGTGAGCTTGTAGATCGGCTATTTTCAAATGGTCAAAATGTATATAGGGCTGAAGTCGTTAATGTATGTTTCGTGAATATACAAAGTAACTATTAACTAAAGTTTTCAAATAAATGTAATGGAGTAGCAGTACTGTAGAATATTTGGATCTGAGATGTACAGTAGTGGAGTAGAAGTAAAAGTATTGGAATAAAATACTCAAGTAAAGTATGAATACTTCAAAACTGTACTTAAGTAAATTTACTTAGCTCTATCCATGCCGCCCTCTGCTGGCGCTTATTTGTCATTCCATGCCACGCTTTCAGCCGCCGCGGCGTCTTTAAGAAGCCGGAACCATCGAAAATTGAGGCACTTGCACACACACGGAAGCATATCAGTGGTGCACCCTACATCTGTGTGTGGTGATCAAAACAGCTGGAACGCATCGGCACTGTAGCCACCTCCAAACATGGTAGTTTCGTAGGATCACCTCAATCTGCGGGCAATGTAAAATGGATGCCGACATCACCAACATTATTTTTCAATTTTAGAAACTAAGGGGTCGTCCGATGTCATCCTAGGCGATATTTACTCAGGTTTAATGGTCGTCCGATGACGATCTTGGCGCGGAAACTGTTAGTTACTTTACACCAGTGCCAACCAGTGGTGCCGTGGCAGCCAGACAACCCTATATGGACAGAGAGGCCTCACCCAGTCGGCCCAGACCAATGTCTCGCCACCGGCGGCCACGGCCAAACCTTGGGACGTCTTTAAACCACCGGACCACTGTCTGCGGCTCGGCAGAGGACGCTGCCATGAATTAATGGAAAATAACAACTTGTGATGCGTGTGCGCCGTGCGTTGACCCCCAAACCCATGCAACACTTCATGAGATGTATAGCCACACTCCACACGCTGAACACGACCTGGCCAAACTGAACGCAGCTGAACTTGCCTACGCCAACCAACTAACGACGTTCACGATGGTTCACGATGACACCGGGAAGAAGAAGGTCAAGGACCTTCCTCGGGCAGAGATGCTGAAGAAGGTTCCAAAATACTGCAACAATTAAATTCATTATTATTGAGCAAGTGAAGTCTGTGTGTGTGTGTGTGTGTGTGTGTGTGTGTGTGTGTGTGTGTGTGTGTGTGTGTGTGTGTGTGTGTGTGTGTGTGTGTGTGTGTGTGTGTGTGTGTGTGTGTGTGTGTGTGTGTGTGTGTGTGTGTGTGTGTGTGTCTTTTGATCACACCAGATATATAAAATCTCACGGGCGGATCTCCATGAGACTTGTTGGGATACTGATGAACCCTAACCATTATGTAACCCCATGACATTTCCTCCAGCGCCACACTGGAGGAAATGTGCTGCTAAGCTGACCCTCCATGGTTTTAACTCATTCATGAGTTAAAACTCCATTTCCACTGCAATGTAAAGCCAGTAATCAGCTGGTAATTTTCCATGAACAAAACAGAGGCACTTGGTTTAAATTTTAAAAAAAAGCTGTTATTAATATGGCTAATCCATGTGAAAAAAGTTAAAAGTGCTCACGTGCTCTGCAAGTAATGTCCTATCTATGTTGTCATTCTATATTAGATTCATGGTCTTGTCTTCAACCAACCATGCGCAATGCATGGTCACGGCCAAAAAGAAATGGGCTTGGTGCACTGTACACACAATTCATTCAAGTTGCCCTCCGAAAGGCCCTTAATGGCATGCAGTATTTGTCTTAAGATTGATGTAAAATAAATTCCCACAAACAGCCAAGTGAGTGATGTGTGTTTAGCTCCAGTCTCAACAGTTATGCTTAAGTCCGTGGATGAAGAGGGATGGCGTCCATTTGTGTCGAGTGCACCGCCATTAACCTCTAGCCCGATTAGCAAAGGGGACGGGTGGGGGGGCGGGGGGGGGATGCAGTAGAAAAAGTCCAAGCAGACTATTTCCGTCACTGTAATGTCACACTGTTATGCTTATACTGTCATGGTGGCGCTCGTAGAGCGACTGCGAGTAAACGCACACACGCGCACGCACACGCTTTTGATGGAACGTTCCCAGTCTTTGTGGTCCCACACTGTGGGGAGGGGTGAGCGGGGGCTCTCGGGTTTCATCGAACGGGATGGCGTGTGACGGTGTGAGGTCTGCTCTGGTCTGGTCCGGTCTCCCTCTGGTCGGGTCTGGCCTCCTCGCCTCGGGGGGAATGTTTGGCTGTGAGATAAGGCTGTGTTTGAAGAGCAGCTCCAGATGCTCGTATATTTCAGGTTGTCATGTCACGCCACAGATAAAGCCGAGGGAGAAGCTCCCGTCGCCATCTTTCTGTACCACACACAGTCACAGGCACACACACACACACACACACACACACACACTCACGGGGGGGAAGTTAAATGTTTACGGCGAGGTATCCGGCCATTGACAGTGTCACGCTGCGGATGCCAGCCTGTCGAGAGAGTTCTTCAGAGGGAGGATTGCGTCTTCTGTACGGTATCTGGGCCGTTACAACGTGGCATGCACGAATTGGATAGCCCCCCCCCCCACACACAAACTTTTTTAATGGTTGATTTGATTTCCATAGCACTGAGATACTGCAGCAGTAGCACAAAAGTGCGTTGTGCTACCAACCTCAATCAATCCCCCCCCCCCCCTCCTGACAGATGGTCTTATTGGCATAGGCCATGAGAGTGGAAAGTTATATTGAGATTTAAGCTTTAGCAGCCGACAGCATAGTCTACCTGACTGGCTAGTGAGTGTAGCTCATTTACTCACTATACTGTACTGCTGATGCACCGATAACGGCGAAAAAGCACCCCTGTGTGTCCAAGATCGCCTCGGGGCTGTGTGTGTGTGTGTGTGTGTGTGTGTGTGTGTGTGTGTGTGTGTGTGTGTGTGTGTGTGTGTGTGTGTGTGTGTGTGTGTGTGTGTGTGTGTGTGTGTGTGTGTGTGTGTGTGTGTGTGTGTGTGTGTGTGTGTGTGCGTGTGTGTGTGTGCGCGCGTGTGAAAGGACTACTATATATCCACGGTGCACGGCCTCCTACATGTGCATGGCAGGTGTCCTTTCTTGATAATACACACCTCAAAGAGGTTCATCTCTCTGAGTTCAGATTCAATAAAAGGGAGCTGCGGTCATGACACTGCGTTTCAATTACCTAAATGCACGGCGAGACTGTGGATTTGTCACACTGATAAAGATATAGAGTCCTGCTGGCGGGTGTTCACTATACCTGGCTGTCACGCCTGCCTTCAGTTTATTAGGTCTCGAAAATAGGCTTTTTACTGTGAGTCAGGTCTTCACCGAATCAAGGCCTCGGTTTACTCTGCTCAGCTCGTAACGTATTAAACAAGGCTGAGAGTCTCAGAGCTCCGCTGGAGGCCCAGAGACTTGTTGTTGTTCCAACATCCATGGTGATATCCATAGGGATCATCCTCTGGGGAGCATGAAGGTATATGACAGTCCATCCATGGTGATATCCATAGGGATCATCCTCTGGGGAGCATGAAGGTATATGACAGTCCATCCATGGTGATATCCATAGGGATCATCCTCTGGGGAGCATGAAGGTATATGACAGTCCAGCCAGACGTTTTCCACGCACCTTGCTTGGGTCCAAAGCGATAGACGAACGGAACGCAATAGACTTGAACAAATCGCACAGAAAACATATTCGTATCTAACCCAACCAGCGCAGTCGCGCCTGCCCCGGAAATACCTATAGGGTCCGAGTCATAACCAAGAGACAATTACTGTCACCCAATGCCTCCTTACTTGGTACTTGGCATCAAGGGTTGAATTGGGGGTAATCCTAGCATCACGTCCAGGCGGTGTACTAATACATCAGGGACTCACAATGTATTTTCAAGCCAGTTGCATGATGATTTGTTTGATTTGTTTTTGGCTTTTACAGCCTTTATTTATAGTTACAAGTTAAGATAGACAGGAGAGGGAGATAGAGAGACGGGGGGAGACACGCAGCAAAGGTCGCCATGAACGGGACTCGAACACGCAGTGCGCTGTCAGGCCAAAGCCTATATGTGGCATGCACCTGGACCGCTAGGCTAGCGGGCGCCCCAAGCCGGTTGCATTAATGTGGGCTTAATCTCTCAAGAACAGATTCCGAGCTATGCTACTGAATCTGTCAGCAGCAGAGCCATACAGAATGTGTATACATTGTTGATAGTGGGAATGAAAACACAGGCGCACCACAGGAAGTGGAGGGCTGAACATCCTGTTATACACATTCTATTGGAGCCTGACCAAGCCCCCAGTGAGGCTCTCCAACGTTGAGGCGCTCGGCCCTAGTGGTAAGAGTGGGGACTGCAGGCGGACCCGTGGAGTTATGGCGAGGAAACCCCGTGCATCTGGGCTTTAACGTTGAGCGCTCGTTTGCACTTCCGCATTTTGGACACCAAATGTTGGTGTCCAAATAAAAAAAAATGCGCAAGTAGACGGTTCTTCCGGGTGCTTCAAAACGCCACTGAGCAACTTCCACTGAAATGAATAGTGGGTCTTCAGTCTCTATCCTTTTAATACTCTATGAGCCTGTCCCCAGAGGCAAATTCAAGGAGCAGAGGGCAGTGTTTTTCCTTTTTTTTGCCTGTATAGTTTTGTCTGTACTACATGCTCATATAGCGACTCTGCAGCTCCTGCTGCAGCCAACCCTGGATGAGGTTGTTCCTCGCTAATAAGACATGAGATAGTGGCTTTGCATAAAGCACAGACGGGTTGTCCCTCCGCCATTAACTGATGTGTTTGGCAAAGTAGGATGGTATATTGCCTGGCATATAACGTGACGTGTCTTCATTTGTCAGGCTCGTATAGGCCTGTGAAGACGACTGATGTTGCTCTGTGTGTGTGTGTGTGTGTGTGTGTGTGTGTGTGTGTGTGTGTGTGCGTGTGCGTGTGCGTGTGCGCGTGTGCGCGCGCGTGCGTGCGTGCGTGCGTGCGCGCGCAACTGTGCGTGCCGTGCACGACTGCACGTGCGCGTATGTGGGGCATGCATGCATGTGGCATGCGTGCGTGTGGCATGCGTGCGTGCGTGCGTGCGTGTTGCATGCGCTAGTGTCTGAGGCCCTCAGAGACCACAGCTGAGCGGCTGCTCACTGGTGCGTTTCTCATGCTAATGTCATGGGCTCCAGTCTATCTGTCACCCCATTACGCTAACATCATTATGCACAGGGGCCTGTCTCCGTCATTGAAGAGAACAGAATCATTCCTGTCTCGTTTTGAAGCAAATTGTTTGGGGAACATTTTTTTCTTCTTTTCTTTTCTATTTTTTCCCCCCTCTTTCTTGTAAGCAACAACGGTAACGGTCGACCAATCATTTCGCTAGGCCCCAGGTATGCAGATGAGTGAATAGTTGTTTGGTGAAAGGAGCTTTTGTATTATTCATGAGAGGAATGATGTGTGTGTGTGTGTGTGTGTGTGTGTGTGTGTGTGTGTGTGTGTGTGTGTGTGTGTGTGTGTGTGTGTGTGTGTGTGTGTGTGTGTGTGTGTGTGTGTGTGTGTGTGTGTGTGTGTGTGATTGAGCCATCAACTGCATACACTTGAGTAAATGATGGACGGCACACACACGCACACACACACACACACACACACACACACACTGTCTTCTGTCATTTTGGCAGTAGGTTGAACAAATCCTTGAACCAATAGGATTCTTTGGTCACATGACATCACAAAGTGATCTTATTATATCATATTAGCGTAATATCTATATTTTTTAAAGACACTATTTAAAAAAATGCTCTAAAGGCCTTTCAAGATGGGAAGCGACTGATGTGCCTTGGTAATTATTTTTCAATGAGAGGCGTGCGATTATTTTGGACGTGCGGAGAAGTTGAGGGGCGTTGATTGACGCACGCGAGCACGGTCCCGGGAAATTGTCGCGGTCGTTTTTGCACGCGCCCGCGGCCCGACTGCACACGCTAAGCGTCCTGCTAAGCTCCCCTCAGGAGCAGACACGTCGCTTATCCAGGCGAGAACGCCTGCGTACACTCGCTGCCCGCCTGAAACGGCCTCGTTGCTGTACACACCTTAGCAAACCACCTGCCATGCCATATTTTATTTCCATCTCACGGACTGTTGGGCTACTCTGAGTGGGATCATTTATTCGTGATCTCCCCCCCCCCCCTCCCTCAAATTGGAGTGGTTTCATCCCACACCCCGAGCAGGTTCAACTCCAGGTTAAAACCCTTTGTCTCAATTGAACTCTCTTCTCTCTCCTTGGCAAACGGCACAAATTTCCGACCAACCAGCTCAGCAGATTCCTTCACCTCGGTGTCTGAGAGCCCCCCCCCCCCCCTGCCCTGCGATGCAGCTATACCGGCTGTGTGAGAGACACGCTAACGAACTATGTAGCTATACCTGCTAATTGAAAAGCTTCAATCAGCTGTGCAAAGTGAACAGAAGACCCCGTCTTGCTCTAATTGCCCTGATGACAGGGGCAGAAAGAGAAGGAAAAAAATCCCTCCATGTCATCATTTGCACAATGTAATGAATAGGTTAATAAAATACTTTAATTAGAGCTTAGTTGCCATATTGTTAATGGTGCCAGTGTGGTTCAATTGAATAATACAGTTTCTGCTATTAATTATCTGAAAGTGAACTTGTTTAAATGATATTTTACGGCCTCTTGATACAATTACCGCTAGAGGCAATGTAGTGATAGACAGACAAAGGCCATGCACGAATTATCATAAACTATTAGCTTGTTTCCAAAGGGTTTTATGTTAATCTTTTAGCTCTTAAGTACCCCGCAATTAACATATCAGGAGGAGCTGCCTTCCAGCAAGGCTCGCAAATTGAAGTGCTCAGATAAAAAAGCCATTGAGATGAAAACCCTAAAAGAGGAGGGAAGATATCGCACTGAAGAGTACAGGAATGTTTTACTTAGAGAGACCATACTCACCAAGTGAGGGGGGGGGGGGGGGGGGGGGGCTGTGTCTGTGATCAAGGATGTATAACAATTCCATTATCACATGTGTGATGACATGAGATGTCTCTTTCAGGCCTCTCTCTCTCTCTCTCTCTCTCTCTCTCTCTCTCTCTCTCTCTCTCTCTCATGCTGAACAGTATGTGTGATCTATAGGCAGTGGTGAAAGAAGTATACTCAGATATTTTACTTAAGTACAAGTAGAAATACCACAATATGAAAATATTCTGTTACAAGTAAAAGGCCTGCGTTTAAAATGTTACTTGAGTGAAAGTACTAAACTATTGGCATTCAAATATACTTAAGGTACAAACAGTAAAAGTACAAAAATGTGTGAAACAAGCAGATCTACAAGCTCACAAGCGAGTGACTTTGTAGATCGACTATTTTCAAATAGCCTAGGTATAAAATGGGGCTATTTTTTTTTATAATATAATGACATATCTGCAAAGTGACTGTAACTAATACTCCACTACAAATACTTGTAGACAGTGGAGTAAAAGAACAATATATATTTGTCTCTGAGATGTAGTGATGTAGAAGTAAACGTACTGATAATTGGACATACTTAGTTACTTTACACAGGGTCCGTACGCTTTTCCATTGGTCCGACATGCGGAAAACGACCGGATTTAGGTTGGCGAACATGCGTTAAGGTTGGCGAACATGCGCTGCTTATGGTTAGGTTAGGGTTTGAGGTAGGTTGTCGTTGTCGGACCAATGACTGGTCGGAACTTAGTAGGGAAATGAAGTGAATCCCTCCCGTTGGCCACGATGGAAGCGACTACATCTGATGTACTGTATCGTATGTATACACATAATATCAGACTAGTGGCTTGATATGCAAATGTGGCACACTGGAAGGTGCTACAGGGAGATATGGTTCATTGTTGGGTCTTCACATTCTGTGTTCCCTTTTATGTCAAGCACTGAGAGAGCGTCTTGTAAACGGCACGTCGCCGTCGGTAGGTTAAACCCACAAAGGAGAGCCGCGCTGCGGAACACATGCATGCATTTATAGGGTAATTGGCAGCTCGGGTTGGTTCCGTTTCCTTTGTTCTCAACACAACAGCGGCAGAAACCGTTTCCATTTTACTCCCATTACAGCTTAAGCATTCACAACACTTGTTGATATGAGTATAGGGTATAATATGAAATAAGATTGGGATTCTAGAAAATGGCGGCAGTCAACATGCAGTAATATTGTTGTCATTTACTTTCCGTGTAGGCTACATTTTCTCTGTGATTTGTTATTGGATCTTCATTTGCTACTATTATTTGTACAAAATATGATGATTATAAAAACATTTCGTCTCTGCTCCATGAATACAAAGCAAAAAACAAACAAATGCACAATGTCCCAATCACAGTTCCTTACCCCCACTCTACAGCTGACTACTCCAATTAACCACTATACATCAAAACAGCACATTAACACTGTACAGTACCACTCAAAATAGCTAAACAGCATTGGCCACGCCTCCAGGTCTTAAGAAGACCTGGTACTTAACTTGACTGCCCAGGGCGGAGACTTGTGATAAGACGGAGATTTAATTGTTTGATATCGGTGAGCGATTCACCACAGTCTGTTGTGCAACTTTCGAAACCACTTCCGGTTGGTTCTCCATCAAAAGTGTTCCCCCTCTATTATATTGGACGTGAGGAAAATTCTTCTAACACTAATATTTCTTTTTTTTTTTTTTTTTTAATATATTTTTTTTGCGGCTTACGCCTTTTATTGATTTTTGAAGGGACAGACAGTAGGCTGACAGGAAACGGGAGAGAGATGGGGGAAGACATGCAGTAAAGGCCGTGTCGGGCTCGGGAGTCGAACCCACGGCACACTGCGACTGGATTACCAGTCGGGTGCCCAGACGGTTACGCCACCGCCTGGGCCTAACACTAATATTTCTGAATCTAAATCACTAATCTCGATTCTAATCAAAATCTGTGTTTTTGATGGCCCATCGCGGTCCCGTCGCTAGTCGCGGTAGAATAATTCATGCCTCGGGTGGTTGGCGATCCTCCCGCGAATGTTTCGGTTAGATGCTATGCTATCTGCACAACAAGATGGAGTCACTGTGTCACCTTGAAATGGGCTCTGAAGCTGCAAATAGCTGGGCACACCGATGTATTGGTTCCAACTGATGCTGGGCAAGTGTTAAGACACGCAACATAGGGCCCTACGTTTATATTATTGATACGTTAAAAGTTTTTTCAAAAAGTGCTTTTCTTTACAAATCGAGAGTTAATAGCCTAATAATTCAAATTAAATAACTGAATATCGAATCGATCGTGACATTCGAGAATCCAATTGTGGATTAGGCATATTTTGACACCCCTATGCCTGAAATGATGTCATGAACAGAATACCTTATACATTATTGCACACCACAAATAGCCACTGCAGCACAATTGTCAGCTTTTAGATCTGTTATTTGCGGTGTGCGGCACCGTGCACAACAATGCGTATCATGACCTTAATTCTTCTAATTGAATTTATTTCAGCCTATGCTAATGTCTTTGCTGGATCGTTGCACGTTGCATTCCATCATGATAGCACATCAGGCCTAAGTCAGTAGGACCACATAAAGCACTTGGATATTTTTCCTCTATCACCAAAGATGGATGGTTCTACTGGGGCCTTAATCTAGTTCACGTTAAAGATTTGCTGGCCTCCATGAGTCAGGCCTAGCATTGAGATGCCTGCCCTGATTTATATTCACTAGCATGGAAGGGGAGCCAAGTGCACTATCTGCAAAGCAGATGCCGCCAGTGCCCTTGTATTAGGCCTTATATTTCACCTGAAATGAAACTGTTGAGCAAGGTCATGTCCTCAAATCTCTCTCTCTCTCAATCTTATTATCTCCCACATCTCTAGCATAGTGTGACATAGAGGCTATTAACGCACTGACAAATGTTGTACATCTATATCCAAATGGAAATAGAAAATAAACCTTGAGAGATTTTAATTTCCCTCATCCCTAAATATGGGAAGCGCTTACGGAATCACAAGAGCCTGTGCGACTGGGCCCAAACCCCTGATGAACACTTTGCCTTCAAAACCAAATTCCTTTCTGTCAGCCCCCATAACTTATGGAGCCGAGATTACAAAGCTACCGATGCAATAAATTAAACTGATGGACAGAATTATGCCCAGTGCTTCCTGCTCTCCCCCCAATGACGCATACTGGCTTAGCTAAGCTAGCTTAGCTCCGCCTGACAATGAGCGTGATTTAGCACCGACGCATTGGGGGGAGAAGAGAAAACATTCACAGACAGAGGCGCCCAGGCCTCACACTGGCCCTCAGCCTAGTGTATAAAACCCTGCTTTAATTCACCCACAAACGTGTCGCCATTAAACGGCTAAGAATAGGGACTTAAGATCATAAATATCCCCTGATTTATTAGCTAACAACAAAGAACATAAGCCCGGCCAAGGAGAGGGGGATTGTTTGACAGAATGTTGTCAAGGAGAGAACAGGGGAGGAAAACACACTCACTCACTTCTTTTTCTCTCCCTCTCTCTCTCTCTCTCCCTCTCTCTCTCTCTCTCTCTCCGTTTTGCACAGACACGCTCTTAGCTAACTTTGACCGGGGATGTAACCCAGCCTGTATCTGGTGCAGCGGCGTTGGAGCAGATGTGTCTGCTCTCTTCTCAATGTGTGACAGACAGACAGAGGAGATAAACAGAGAGAAAAGCAAAGAGAGAGAGAGACAGGGGGAGATGGAGGTACAGAGAGAGAGAGAGCAGGAGCTGGCAGGGCACTGGCTAATTTATCTCGTTGAGAGACAGATTAAAGAGAGAGGAGAGTGAAACAAAGTTCCACTGGCTTAATCAGTGGACAGCCTGCTTGCAGAAGACATGATAAATCAGTGCGAGCTCAGTCCTGGGCCGTTGCACTGCGTAGGAACATAGCCATTCCTCAGCCAAACAGCAGTATCTTCAAGGCTACATGGTAGCTTCTGAACTCACACTTGAAGTACTGTATGTGTCCCGTGTTCGGAATCCACAGTCTGTCCTTTTGAAGTGCTGTTATGCAGCATCCTAATGCTGACGTGGGCCGTGGCTCTGTATTCTTAGTAGTGGGTTTAGCCCAACTTCCACCTCATCGTATGACAGCATCTTGCAGCTAAAATAGCACAGAATGCGGCGCATCCATGGCGTGTCGTGAGCTTACAGATTGTCTCTTTTCGCTGCAAGATGCAGCCGTCCGATGGAACACAAATTGGCCATTAGCAGCCGTCCGCAGCGTCAACAAAACGACTTGAAGTGCCTTGAGCTTTTTCCTTTCGGGTATTCGCCTGCAGGAGGGGGGGCCCTTCTCTAGCTCGCTGTCTGACAGGGGACCCACCCGGGATTCTAACCCATGCAGGAACAGGAAGAGGGGCCAAGATATCCCCGTGTCATTAGTTCACCGCGAGGTCACAGCTGGGCCACTCGGAGCGTGATTACACCCTGTGATTTATCTGCTTTGGAGCCCAAACACAGATAAATCTCCTAGCTCATCCCTCCGTGGGATCCTCACTGTCTGATAAACGGCCCAAGCTGAATAAACAACCCCCCCCCACACACACACACATGCACACACATACACACCTACCCCCCACCCCCATACATAATAATGAATAATTCATTTGAAAGTGCATTTTTTTGTTTTTTAAATGGCAAAAGGTGGTTCCTATGATCTTCCTCCAAGTCCCCAAGCACAATCTTTGATGAAATACTGTGGAGTCAGAGGTTGGCGGACAATTTTTGTTTGCTAGTTGTATAAACTTTATTTCCTCGCCCCCAGCCATCGTCCTCTGGTGTTTTCACATAAATATACTTTATGCAAATATGTCCCGGGTTAGTCTGCGGCGCTGCTCCCGTGTAGATACGGCCCTGTCGGTGACTTTATGACAAAGTTTAAAACCATTCATTACGGTGACCCCTGTGGTAAATTCACTTAGTGGAAAATTGCCCCTGCTCTCCTGTTTGGTGTGTAGATGTGATCACGAGTGCATTCTTAACTTAATTAATTGGCCGTTTCTGTTGACAAGAAATTTATGCAGTAATAATTTGCTCGAAATCGATGCGGAGCGCAGGAAATGAGATATCCATCATGGCGCTTGTGTTCCGCCAGCTGCACCGCGGTTAATATGAAAGTATTTCAGCCCCGCTCAGACCCTGCTGTTTGCGCAGTCAAGATTATATATACCCACGATCCATTGCCTGCCTCGGAGGCGCTCATGGAGGTCTATGATAACAAAGAGTTTGTGATTTATGGCCTGCTGTGAAAGCACAACTTGATGAGATTAAACAATTTCATAGCGCGAGTGTTTCTCAGAGGGCCCTCTGATTTGTGGCGGGCGACGGCGACAGTAAATCAGGTTTATATATCTGAGAGCATGCTCAGCAAAGGCGCGCAATTACTGTTTAAGACAGCTACTTTTTATTTAATTTTTATCCCTTTGGTTTGTCTCTTTTATTCCCCAGGCCTGTCACAAAGACACTCACCTTCATGAGTCCTTCTCTATGGGAGGGGTGAGGGGTGGGGGGGGGGTGTAAGGGGGTAGGAGGAGGAAAGGGGGAGCAGAGGAGAGGAGGAAGGGCAGGGTGGTGGCACAGTATCTCTGCCCTGCAGCTTTAAAAAAAACAACAACAACAACAACCTGGGGGACAATGGCGGCCACCAAAGCAGAACAACGCTGCTCCGTCCACGGAGCGGAGGGGAAGGGGGGGCACTCCATTTTTAATGCATTGTTTGCCCGCCGCTCCCTCCGTCCCTGTCTGGGTAAATGGAGTAGGCAGAGTGTAATTAGAGTGCCGGGCTTTGCTCCGTTGCCATAAAGATGACATGGTGTAATGATACAGCTTACAGGCCCGCTGAGGCTCCCGTCTCGCCGCCGAGGATGTGGGTCGTTTGCCCGTGACTTATGATATGTGCAGAAGATGACAGCGTTATCTTTTTCGCAGCGTTGAACTCCGAAATGGGAGGGTGGAGGGGGGGGTGGGGGGGGTGTCGAGGGTGGAGGGGTGGTGGGGTTGGTTCTTATGGAGTGGTGGATGAAGCACTCAGGTTATTTTTTTCCCCACCACTGTATTCAAAATATTACTTGAGTAAAAGTAAAAAGATATTGGCATCTTAAAGTGCGAGAGTAAAGGTAATTAATCAAATTCAAAAATATTTTGAAAAATAGCAGATCTACAAGCTCACAACGCATTGCATCGCAAGCTTGTAGATCGACTACTTTCGAATTGTCGATGTATCAAACAGATCTCAATGTATATGTTTTGTGATAATCGAAATCTGGAAAGCTGTACAAAATAAACTACAATATTTGTTGTCTCCGAGGTGTAGTAGTGGAGTAGAAGTATAAAGTATCATTATGGACATAGGCCGTCTCAAGTAAAGTTAAAGTACCTCAAAATTGTACATGAGTAAATGTACACCACTGAAACCTGTACATGGACTACTAGGATCTTTGACAGATGCCTGTTGACATGGGAACGATTCTACAAATGTCTTCTAAATCCTGACAGTTTTCTGAAAAACCCATGTTTCTATATCAGTGGTTCTCAAACTATTTCATGTCAAGGACCCCCAAAAATATATGTAATTGGCCGCCGACCCCCATCTGAAAATATGTTGTTCCAGGGACCCCCCAGAAGCAAAGATTTGAGTTAAAAAACGTTTGCTCTGAAAACATATTCAAAGATTTGCACTACATTTTCACGATTTTTCAAAAATAGCAGACCTACAAGCTCGTAGCATGGCACTCGGTGCCACGCTATGAGCTTGTAGATCTGCTATTTTTCAATAGCTAAAGTATAACATAATGCTTAAACAAACACCAAAAGGGGTTCCCGCCCAAAATGGGTTAAAGGTGGAGTCAGTGATATTTCTTTGTTAAAGTGTTATATTAGCTTTCTGAAACGATATGCAGTCAGGAGAGACAACTCATACAGGACAGGACACAGTATATGTACCAGGAAGACGCTCTGCACGCATCCGCCTGGGTGACTGCTGGGCGGCTAGCGCTTTGGCATGGGGGCGTCAGATCAACAAATGGAATGAATTCTGTACTGGCCATATATGGAGCGTTTTCTGAGTGTACACTGTACAGGGTTTTATGAGGTCAGATCAACATGGAATGTCAGAACAGGTCAGCTCCATATATGGAGATCTAAGGGTGGCAGCGGGGACAGTGTCTTGAGTGTACAGGGTTTGATGCGCTCTGGTCATATATGGAGTGTGTCTTGAGTGTACAGGGTTTGATGAGGGCCCAGTTAGGGCCAGGCCTTAATTTCCGAGCCTGTTGAATGGACAGGTATATCAGTCAAAAGGGAGACATCGAAGAGGAAGGACGGGGGGGGGGGGGGGGGCAACAATGTCAGAACAGGTCAGCTCCATATATGGATATCTAAGGGTTTTGAAGTTTGAGGTCAGATGTAGAGTTGCTGGCCGGCTCCATATATGCAGATCTATGATCCAGTCTTCTCCAGGTATGGCTATCCAGGGTTTGATGAGGTCAGTGTCGTGATCTCCATAATATGGAGATCATGCATGGTCGACGCTCCATATATGGCCGTCTCCATATTAAATGGAGATGGCCATATATGGAGTGTCGACCATGCATGGCGGGCTGACGGCCATATATGGTGGCGTGACCTGATGGACGGACAGGCGAATATTGTACTTTTTACTTTACTTTACTACAATAATGTAACAACTTTAGATTACTATAGTCATAGTCACATCACCTACTGTACTGTCGCGCTGCCGGTCAGACTGATATGTCTGAGTCATGGTGTCGGGGGCTTTGTCAGAGTACCCCGCTGTCTGTGTCCCTTTTGTGCCCATATATGGAGATCCCTTTAGTCATGGGTACATGCATGCCCACATATGGCCATATAATAAATATGGTAAACAGGGTGCTCTTGATGCCAATACTTTTAACAGAGTATTTTTGAGGGGCGCTATAGCCCTTACCCCTCCTATATACAGGTTTAATGTTTGTTTTGACAATGAAGAGAAATCAACCTTTAAATCCCATTAACAATAAAGATAATTTAATGTTTGTTTTGACACTGTTTGTTTTACTTCACCATTACACCACCTAATCAGCAACATGAGTTAGACTTTAATATACGGTATTAGCGCCCCTCACTTCACACGGGTGTGATTTCTATATTGTGGTCTTGCTACTTTTATATACAACTACATCAGAGTACTTCTTTAACCACTGGCAAGTCTTACCATTCTCATATATCTCATATTGTGGTCATAGAGCCTCATGGCTACTGGCACAAAGGACTGGCCGAGGCGTTTTGTGGTGTGCCGAGCAGAATACGAAACATTATATCCAAGATATCATTTGTAAAAAAACAGACGTCTTGAATATTGGTTAAAGGAGGCTTATATTATGTTTTACATAATAAATTATGTTTTACATAATATAAGCCTGCATCTGAATTACTGTATTACCATCTGTAGTACTGGTCTGAACGTGTGTGTGTGTGTTTGTGTTTGCGCGCGTGTGTGTGCGAAGATAATGAGATCTCTGTGTCGATCGCACAATGTATCCATTTGTGTGTACACGCGTGCACGCAGGTTCGTGCACCCGCCGTGGAATTTTGCTTGTTTTGAAGTTGTGTTTATATGCTGCGCGAGCCTAGCGTCTGTATCCTTGGGTGAATGTGTGAGCCGTGCATCTGTCTGCACATCATGCCACATCTTCCCAGAAAAAAACATCAAGAGATCTCATTATTTCGACATATCTCAGGGCTTTTTCTCCCTCTCTCTCTCTCCTTTTTTCTTCCTGTATACGCCTCGAGTCAAAATTAGTTTTCATTCCCTCTGTGATCTTCCTGACTGAAGCCGGGGCTGAAAAGTAAAGAAAATGGCGCGCTTCACACACAGCGAGCGAGGCCCGAGTCAAACACAGACTTCACAGCGACGGCTGAGTCAAACACAACCCGCAGTCTGAGTTAAGCATCGCTAAGTAACCTTCACATTTCACTCCTGTGAAGAGCTAATTTCCTTTAAGTTCACATGTCACTTTTTTGTGGCTCTTTTTTCTTTTTCTTTTTTTTTGCGGGTCCTCTTCAAATGTCTCCCGGCGTCTAATTGCATAGGAAACATTCCAGACAAGCCGGTGTGACAGGACTGCTCCTGGAGTCTTCAATTATTAAACATCCACACACACACTCCTGAATACAGCCCTGACGTTAGCTACAGCCCCTAATCGCAACAGAAAGCCTCGTGATATGTCACACTTCTGAGGTGCTGTGTGTTTGTGTTTGTGCAGTGTGTGTGTGTGTGTGTGTGTGTGTGTGTGTGTGTGTGTGTGTGTGTGTGTGTGTGTGTGTGTGTGTGTGTGTGTGTGTGTGTGTGTGCGTGTGCGTGCGTGCGCAAGCAAGAAGTAAGTAAGCAACCAGGGAGAGAGAGGAAAATATTTCCCTAGCTCTCTCTCTCTCTCTCTCTCTCTCTCTCTCAACTGAAGAGATGCAAAACTCTTGACGAAAATTATTCCAGTCACCGCTAAATCATACAATATTCCCTGTTTCCTTGTGTTTGGAACTCAACAGGGATTATGAGCACATGAGAAAATTGTACAAACCCAGTTTCTTGTTTTGTTGTTTCTAAAAGTTTAGTCACTGTTTTAACTTGGCACAGCACTGAGTGTATTTGATATATTCTATGCTATAAGCTTAATGATAAGTATTGGAATGTTTTATAAATATATTGACAGTTTTGTACCAAATGACAAGGTCGTACTCTGTATGGAACAAACTACGAAATTGCCCCCGAGCTAGTTTTACCTGTACACTTGTAGTACAGCCTTACACTTCTGGCTTAAATCACCTGCACTTCTTCCACATGGCAAGTTCAAACAAAAGGTCTGATGGCTTTTTTTCTTCTTTTTACATTTCAACCAAAAAACACAGCCTTATTACCATCTAAGAGTGGGTGATATGGTCGATTAACTTTGAGTACAGCGCTCAACCTTTGTTCGCCCAACGCTTAACTATACACAAAACAGTGGCAGCGCCCGGGGGCTGCGTGTCCGCTCTGCGTGCCCCGCAGCCCCGAGCCAAACAGCAGAAAGAAACAGTTGCTCTTGTGATCAGCGATCATATGATCCATTTACCCAGAGCAAGTTCAGTGGAGTAGAACTGGTAAATCATTAAACACACGCTCTCAGCTGTCTTCCCGCTGAGCAAAGGCTGCTTTACTACCCACAAGCTCAGCCACCGTCGCATCAAATGTTCTCCCCACTGCCATTACCTAAGAAAACACTATTAATACTTCTCATATATACGCACGACACATCACACACAGCCCGGTCTCCGCCTATTAACCAATTCAGGCCTGAGATCAGATTCTAAAAATGTCTTCTACATCCTGACAGTATTCTGAAAAATCTGTTTCTATGTCAGTCGTTCTTCGATTTTTCAAAAATAGCAGACCTACAAGCTTGTAGCGCGCCACTCGGTGGCGCGCTACGAGCTTGTAGATCTGCTATTTTTCAATAGCTAAAGCATAACATAATGCTAACACCAAAAGGGGTTCCCGCCAAGAATGGGTTAAGGCGCAATTACAGTATCAAGGTCAGACGTATAAAAACTGTTGACATGTGAGGCGCTAGCGCGCCACGGTTAGGGGTGTTCGCTGTGCCAGTACGGCTGACTTCTTTCAGCATAATGCATATTGCAAAGATTTGGCCTCAAGATTGCGTCGCAAGGTATAGCCAATGTTTATAGTTTTCACGGTTAGCTTTTCACTGTGTAAAACAGGTAAAACACTCACACATGAAATCCACACTGCACTATAAGCAGCTTAGAGCTGGGACAGTTATCACAAACCTTACATTTAAAATGAACTCCTCAAAGTCCTATTTTAATGAATCTTGCTACAATTTTGTGCAGCAAAAATAACTGATATACAAGCTCACAACGTGTCACATGATCACAGTGCGTTGTGCTGTTTTGAACATTTTTGAACATTTTCTTTTTGAAGTATAATGACATGCGCAAAAATAGAAAACGCAACGTGAAAGGATGGGTTTAGGAAGTGCAAAAATAAACATATTTTGTTGATAAATAGCTGCCGAGTTTGAATAAAAAAAAGCACATCTTATTACTGAATTAGAGCAGCTTTTTATTTTTGCCATTGCTGTCAGATGTTGTACTGTAACAAGCTGCAAGATCTCGCCCCCTTGTTATTTATTTATTTTTAAAAGGTTCCATTGTTTGTAACCCCAGCTAACTTCAGAAGCCGGAGAAAATGAACAATAAAAAAACAGAAGAAGATTCCATCCAGTGAAGAAATAAACGTGTCGTGCCAGCATTAAATGTTCAAGACTCAAATAAGTTCACAAGCTGTGTCTCCTCTGATCTCATAACGACATCAGAAAGCAGCAGCACCAGAAGAAAGGGAGAGAAAAAAGAAAAAGTTCCAATGCTCAAGACACAAAAGAAATACTCAGATATAGACCCAAAGAGAAAACATATCAAAAGACATTTTTATACATGTCTCTTTTTGCGAGCACAGAAAGCAGAAATGGTGTCAAGAGAAAACAAAACAGAAGGCTTGGTTCTTTCCAACAAAAAAAAACGCTATAAGCTACAAAAAAAAAGTCCCTAGCCTCCCCTCAGTGTCATATCCCCCCCAACCCCCCCCCTTCTCCCTCCCT
>NC_136791.1:22651247-22671247 GCF_951216825.1 Electrona antarctica | reverse complement strand
AGGCTTTATAGGCTGCCGTGTTACGTACGTGGTCAGATGGGCACGGAGGCGGACGGCTTTCAAATGGGACATGATCCACAAAAAGGTTAGGAACCATCCGCCGGTCTACGTGTCTACAGTATAAGAACACGTATGAAGGACGAACACGTGTGCATAACGTGTACGGGCTCCCGTTCCTCCTCGATGAAAGAGGGAATAGAGCAGGGGGCAATGGCGGTGCAAATGTTGTTGATTTGCTGTTGAGTAGCGTTGCACGCTATACCACGGTACATCACACGGCGTGGCGCGTCTTCTGAACATCCCCGACAGTGTGTTATGTCTTCAGCACAGTCAAAACCAGACCTCGATCCATCATCTTGTCTTTAGGATTCACTCTTTGATGTGAGTGTCAGCTCTCTGCGGCGATCCAAAGTGGTCGTCATCATTCAAACGCTGTCAGAAAGGTTTGATAGATTCATTGTGTACATGTATTATTAAAGGTTTGATAGATTCATTGTGTACATGTATTATTGTGACCTTTTTTCTTCCAAAAGTCAAAGCACGTAAAAGTGCAGCTGTTCACGTTCGCTCTTCGAGACCGCTGTGCCCACGAGCAAAACCATGGCTTTGGATTCTCTGTCAAATGTTAAGGGCATAGTGATCAAACTCAGGCCTTTTCCATCAACCTTCTTAACATAGTAAGACCTGAGGCCGATGATGATGATGATGTATATAAGAGTGCCCCTCACTTCACATGGGTGTGATTTTGAATAACCAACGCTAAAATCACTAAGTGATATTTTTGGGTTAAAACAGTTAAAACAATTATTAGCTATTTAACACTTATTTTAAAAGAAAGGAAAATCACTTTCTAAACACCCTAGATTTCATAAATTGGACCCAAGTTCTGAACCAAGTTCAGCTGTTTTTGGCTACTTCAGCACCCCTCCCACCCAGCCCCCCCCCCCCCCCCCCCCCCAAAATATGGATGGTCATGTTTAAGTGATTAACAGAGAGAAAGAGAGAGCACCCCTTGATAACAGCTGGGATTCAGATTGAGTTCGTCCGTTCGCCCGCCATGGACTATCCCGTCATCCCTTGCCTCTCTTTCTCATCCTCTGGACGGGTCATCGACTAAAGTGAAAGAGTGCAGGGGAGGAGGAGGAGTGTGGAGGGAGGCGCGGGGGAGGGGGAGGTGGGTCAGGACATGGAAGAGCTGGCTGATTAATGTGGTGTGGGGTGGGGTTGAATGGGAGGCAGAGAGGGGGACAGTCAGGGATGAGTAGCGGGGGCCATGGAGGTTGGGACGGGGCGGGTGTTTGATCAGCAGCCGTGACATCGGGGAGGAGGGGAAGGTTAGCGTCATGCGTAGCAAGGGAGGCAGGATGGGGGGGGGGGGGGGGGGATTGGGGGCGAGGGCTCTTGATGTTGACAGCGAGTAGCCGTCGGGGAGCGGGGTGACTGACAGGAGGGTGGGGGGGTGGGGGGGCACAGCTCTATCCAGTGCCCAAGTTGACCCAAGTGGTTCTCAAAGTGGGATCTGGGGACCCCCCAGGAGTCCTCGAGGGGTTCCAAGGGGTCCCCAGTAAGAGTAAGTAGATTTGACATAAGAAAATGTACATTTGTTGAAAATTTGTTTCAACAAGTATATGTTTGACACAAATCCTCTCTTCTGTGGGGTCCCTGACACCATTCTCGTCATTTTGGGGGTCCTTGTCTTGAAAACAGTTTGAGAACCACCGGCCCATTTCACCCTCTTGCCCCTCCTGTCCCAGTGTGTGGGTGGTGGTGTTAATAATGTGGCAACTGGGAAGATTAATTGTGGACAAGCAGCAGGATTAGGAGGGGCTTTGAGGGGGCCAGGGGGGGGGCAGAGGGGGCCCGAGCTTCTGATCTCTCAGGCAGGGCAGGAAATGAGGCGGGCCGTAACACAGGAACTGGTGGGCCGGCTGCTAAATGCCTAGTAGAGTAAAGAGCATCAAAATAGTTTTTTTTAAATAGTTTTAAGAGAATATTGGCATCTCTCCCCCGGTACCCAAACCTACAGAAATACATTGTGAATGCAAAACTCTTATAAGCCCTATTTCAAATGGTTAACCAATTGAACCCTAGCTTCCCTATTCTGGGGAAGAACATTCCGTGAAAACAGCCTAAAGGTACAAGTTCACAAGGTGTTGCGGTGCAACGTGTCGTGAGCTTGTAGATCTGCTGTTATCGCCAACGATACAAAAAACAGGAGGGGGGCCTAGTAAAGAGCCCCGGGGAACAGGTCAACTAAGTATATATAGGGTGTAAGTGGTTAATAGTAGCCTATGTTTCAATATTCCATAGCAGAGCAAAGCTACTCCTGTCAACAATAGTCCTTCCATTCAGAGCAATGCATGTCACCGAAAGCAGCAATAACTGGCAACTACTGTAGTAATGACTAAAAAAATAGTTCCATGTTGCCATTTGTCTCCCGGTGTAATACGAGACACATGCTGACCAGACCCCCTAATGCCTTTGAGAGATAGTATCTGAAGGCATATTATGTGATCGTTTTCAATTCACACAGCCGCTCTCCCTCCCCGCCCATGAAGAATATGTTTCCGCTTAGCGCCGTCCAACCCTTCCATTTCTCAAGGTTATGCATGGGCCTGTAGAAGAGCAACAATAAAAGGAGGGGAAAAATTCAACTCCAAAAAAACATCGCTAATATGTATTTGTCAGTTGGGGTCTCTTTGCTATGATTAAAGGCCCAGCGAATTTCTTCCTGCAGGAGAGGAAAGTATTTTCTGCAAAGGCATCAGATATCGCTGTGTCATGATAAAGTGGCTGCTCCACCGGCTAAAAGGCTAGGAGAAAGGGACGAGAGTGTTTTTTTTTTTAGACCTTGAAAGTGCCGAAAAATAACAACAGCAGCAGCGTCAACGCAAGAAACTCTTGGCCTGTTTGGGTAACACACTTCGAGACTTCTGGCTGCTGTTTACTCTGAGACTCTGGAGCATGTAGTTATACACTAGTTGACACTTGTAGTTGTTCTCTGTAATACCTCTGCTAACAATCAGTGGTGGACAGTAACGAAGTATACATTACATTTCAGTACTCATTTTTTGTGTTTTTTTTTCTCCGGAAATCAACGCACTGCTTGATCATACTGCAGTCACACAGAAGCATCAAAAGCAGCAGATCTGCAAGCTCGAAACGTGGCACGAATCGACGTGTTTTGTGTTTGTCGATCTGCTACTTTTGCTATTCATGAAAAGTAACGGTTTTGGACATATGTGGTTTCCACCCGACAGAGACAATGTTACTACTGTATGTTACTTGAGTATTTGGATAATTTTTGGGTACTTTTACTTCACTATGGCAAAGACAAATATTGTGCTTTTGACTACACTACAATTCTAGAAAGGGAAAATGTGAATTATGAATAAATTCAAGATCTATTTTGAATACAGTGAAAATTGACCTACAACGAGCTTGTAGCTGCAATTTTCACGACTACTGACAGTTTGCCAAGAAACTCTTGATTTGTTGAACACGCTTTAAGACTGCTATTTACTCCGAGACTCTGGAACATGTAGCATTCACTTGTTTTGTCTCCACCTCTGCTAACAATCAATACCTTTCTCATTGTGGCTGTGAAGCCAGGAGTCTTTAAGCCTATAGCATTCTTGTGTCATAGCCTGTAAACAGCCATATTAACCATTTAGGCAAGCCCTATGGTGTCACAGCGAAACGTTTTCTTTACTTTACTTTTGTACAGCATGGCTGTGTATGAGGCTAGCCGCCTATAAGCGTGCGTGCGTGTGTGCGTGCGTGCGTGCGTGCGTGCGTGGAGAAATAACAACAACAACAACAATAGTTGTTGAATACATTTTTCCTATGACGACACGCCTAAAATAGGGGACTCCAGGATGTGATTCACCATGTTAATGATTTTTTTGAAAATGAGTGGTATTCCCCTTTAAGTACAATTTTGAGGTACTTTTACTCTCCTTGAGTACAAATTTCAATAATTCTACTCCATACGTGGTGGGACCGTCCCCCCTCCTCCGATAGCAGGGCTGCTGCTATATGTTTGGCCTTGTGTCAGAGTGAGTGGCGTCTGACCTGGCCGTGCCCCCCCGCGGGAGGTCACGGCGACAGAGGCTTTCCCTGACCTCTCCTCCAGCGGACCAAGCCAGTGGAACACATCATCAAAGGCGGGAGGATGTGGGCTCCTTTTTCCGCTCCGCCATGCAACACAAAAAGCAATGAAAGATGTCCTGCCACGTTGGGCCATAAAACCAGACAGAGGGGCTCCCCTGCGTTTCCTGTACCTCTCCTCCGAGGATTTACAACACGCGAAGAACAGTGGAGCCGCCGGTGACAAATCCTTGTCATTTGGGGTTCTTGTCTATCTATCTATCTCTTCAATATTTATTCAGCCTTTTCTTGTGTCTGTCTGCCTCTTTTTTCCCATGCAGGTACCGGCCTGCACTGATCCCAGATCAGACCTCAGTCCCACGCCCTACAGCCCTCTGCCCACGGGATCCAGAGATGCCAAGAACCACAAAGGTAACGCCACCGCCAACACTGAAACCTTCATAACCTTTGGGTTATTATTTTTTTTGTCACTGCACAATTGCACATGCACTGCAGTATGTGTAACATTTTCCCATCCTAACTATCAGTTAGGGGTCAAGTGTCTTTCCAGACACAGTTTTTCATACATACCAGCTGATCAGAATAGGACTAAAACAGTTCTTACTGGGTATCACTTTTTTAAATGAATGTTATATTGTTATATAATAATGTTATATGGTATTAATACTATAGTGTTTTGCCTATTATTTGGGGGTCCATTTGCGAACCAGCGGACTAATAGTAAAACTATTACTTTAACGCGGTTACCACGGTATACACAATAAGCATGTTGCCATACATTCAGCATAATACCATGCATTCAATAAGGAGTAAGCCCCATGGATTATGTAAATATGAGCCATAACCCTGACAGTTGCAGAGAGTGGGAATCGAGTGAACTTGAGCGTGAGCTATACTTATGATATCTGTTGGTATTGATCCCGACTCATCTGTGTGATGCGTGCATAGTGAGAAAATATCGGGGAGATGTGGGTTTTGCTCATTGATCTGAATGTGCGTGCGTGCGTGCGTGCGTGCGTGCGTGCGTGCGTGCGTGTGTGGGAGCATGCATGTGCCGAATGAACCATCCTTGATCTGTTGATACCACCAACACAGCCCTGATCTCCATCTGATATTATTGAATTGACTTCAGAAACTCATTGTCTTCCCATCAAACAAACAACCCACGGCAAGACGAAACGCCTCTGCTTTGTGTCTCGGATCGACCGCTGAGCCAAGTTCAAGCGTAACCACGTTCAACCTGGCTGAACATGGTTTTGGGCATCCACAAAATGATAAAAAAATAGCAGATGTACACGCTTACGACCCGATGCATATCCACTTGTTGTGAGTCTGTAGATTGTCAATTTACGGGAGCGTCAGATAGGAGCCTGACTGTTGAGGTCCTTGTACTGTAGGTGGTGATCAGTATTACCACCTAAGATCCGATTGCGATGGTTGCAACTCTCTCAACGAATCAATTATGCTGCGGTTCATCCTTTGTATGGCCGCCACATAGTGAACCTCAGCCGGCTACGAGATGTAGCGGCTTAGCATTTGTGTCCGTGCGTGGAGGCATGTGTGTCCGGGGCAGTGTGTGAGTGGCCCTGGCTGGCTGGGGGGCATTTGTGTCTGTGCATGGGGGCATGTATATCCGGGGCAGTGTGTGAGTGAACAGGAAGGGGAGAGACCCGACTACTGGAGACATTCATCATGGTCTCTGTCTGCGCCATGCAAAACAAGCCAGGCGATGAGGAAGACCGCCGAGTACGGGAGCAGCAGAGGTCACTGGTGAGCCCCCCCCCCAACGCAGATTACCCACAACTCCCCTCTCCCTCTCCACGGAGCCAAGGACAGATCTATGTCGTGAAAACCGTGTTGGTGGTGCATGGTGGCTCTCAGGCCGATGTGTGAGGAGGGGAGAGGAGAGGAGTGGAGAGAGAGGGAAGAGGGACCCCGCGTGCTTTGTCAAAATCAGACCCGGCTAAGAACAGTCCATTAAAAGGTGAGCGGGATCTGACACATGAAATATTCTCCCCTCCGTCTCAGACGTGGGCAGCGGTGACAGTCTCCATTTGTTATTTTTATGATGCCGCCGCGCTGCAGCCTTAGATAACACAGCCCTCATCCTCGCCCTTCACCTTGCCTTTATGTCCCGGCAGCAGACACCCCTCACCCCCCCCCCCCCCCCCCCAACCTCATCCCGTTCCCCAGCTCCCCTGTATTTATCTGCACTTCTTTAACACACTCGATTTGCTAAACACGCAGCCATGCAGGAATATGGTCGTGGTGGTAAACCGCTTCGCAATCAGCACGCCTTGGAAAACGGGAATGTCTCGAACGGTGATACCTATAAGCTACAGTGGCATGACACAGGTTTAACCAGAAGGTTTAACCATGACACAGGTTTAACCAGAAGGTTTAACCGTGAGTGGAATGGCTGCTGTCGGGCAAATTAACGCCCTACTTGATCACACTACAGCGTTGCACAAAAGCATTGAAATTGAAAGTAGCAGATCCACAAGCTCGAAACTCGACGTGAAGCGAAGCGTTTTGAGCTTATACCTGCGTATACCTGCTACTTTTGATAGTTTTGAATTGCAATCCTAAAAAGTAACAGTTTTGGACAGGTTTCCACTTGACAGAGACAATTTTACTCATGTACTGTACTTAATGGGCATTCCACTCATTTTCAACATTTTACTATGTCATTAATATACCTTAGAAATAAAAGTAAAAAGTCCCCCCATTCTGTGTTTCCTAGAACTGGAGGTCTGAAAAAAATCATTAACATGGTGAATCACATCTTGATGATGTCATCAAGATGTGATTCACCATGTTAATGATTTTTTTGAAAATGAGTGGTATTCCCCTTTAAGTACAATTTTGAGGTACTTTTACTCTCCTTGAGTACTTACAAATTTCAATAATTCTACTCCACTATGTCTCAGAGGTAAACATTGTACTTTTTACTCCACCACATTTAGTTATTTTAGGTTAATAATACAAAACGCACATTAATCACTTAACTTATTTGGTTAATTGAAAATAGCAGATCTACAAACTCACAGCGTTGTCATATCGCAGTGTATTGTGTGCTTAGTTTTTTTAGTTTGAATCAATAAGTAAATATTGATGTCAATACCACTGTACCTTTACTCAAGGAATACATTGAGTGCAGACCTTTGACCTGTAACAGGATTGTATTTCTATATTGTGTTATTGTAACTTTTACTTAAGTGAAATGTCAACCACAGTACACCACCAGTGGTGATAAGTAAGCTATTGTAAGTCAGTTAAATGTAGGATGTAAACACTGGCATTGAGCTGACCATGCATTATGCAGGGAATATTACGCCACCGTGTCACAAGTCATTGTTCACTGACGACATGATGAGGCCATATTTGTTTGTACAGTGCGTGCATGCGTGTGTGTGCGTGTGTGTGTGTGTGCGTGCATGTACTCTCCCCCTCGGTGCTGCCTGCATTGGCTTTAGCCTGGCCTCAGCCATGGGGAGATGAGTAGCAGGTCTGACAATACGCTGTCATCTGCACACAGGAAGAACCTTCCTTTTCTTCTCTTCTGTGCCCCCCCACCAACCCCCCTCCCCTCCGTGACACCTGTGCACCTGGCCCCCCCCCCCCCCACCCTCGGCCCAGAGCCCTCCTCCACTAGGCCCCAGAGACCCCCCAACCCCCCCCCCCCCTCTCCCACCCTCGGCCCAGAGCCCTCCTCCACTAGGCCCCAGAGCCCGGGTGCCAGAGGTAATTACAACAGCTTGGAAGCTCCCAAAGGAGTCCAGCTCTGGCAGTAGCAGGTCACACTGCCTGCCCCAGCAGCGGTACCTCAAGTACGTTTTCCTCAAGTTTTGAGGTACCTACACGTACATGTTTACAGCAGCACTAACCAAAAGGAAGGAGAGGAAGAGAGCGAGGCTGAGGGACGATCGTTGCTGTACATCGCCGCCCCTAAATTGCCTGTTTTTTTTCATAGAGGTCAAACAATTAGCAGAAAGAGGCGGAAGAGCCAAAGGTTAAAGACGCAGATAAGAGGGACGACGGGACGGAAGCAGGCTATATGTTATAGATAAGTGTTAAAGTGAACGAGCTGTGCGCATGTACGTGCGTTCGTGCGCCCGCGTGTGTGTTTGTGTGTGTGTGTGGGAGGCGTCTTATAGAGTCTTATAGAGTGGAGTGCAGTCTATAGTCTGGCAGACAGCAGAACCCAGAGGATCCTGCAGCACTGTCACCTTGGCTCTAACTCTCTGCACCGTCACCTCGGTCCAGATGTCAGGCATGCTCTAAGTCTGCAGTCCCAGCGCAAAGTACAGCATGTCCTGTCTGGACGCAGTGAAAATCCTCCATCTTCATTTAACCCGGAGAGTAAAAACGGCACCATGTGTACCATTTTAGATTTTACTGTTACACCGTCTTTTAACATTACTCTAATAGACCCCCAGGTGTGGTTATAATATTCAAATATGTCTTCCCTGTGTATTTTTGGTTTCTTCCTGAAAGCTGAAAGCCTTTGAGTCAAAAGGCCCAATTGAAATAACACCATTTTAGTGACATCATACCCCTAACCCCTCACACATTATCATACAACAGCTGTGGGTGAAGCTTAAGTTCAGGTGGGTGGTGCTAAGTGAAAACCATACATACTTAAAGGACCACTTCACCACTTTTCAACTTCTCTTCCTATAATTGGTCCTAACTAATGTTCATGATAAAATACCACAATTTTTTCCTACTCAGTCTGTGTCTCATAAGAAGGCTGTGGGCAGTTCAGAAACCCGTCCACCAGTGACATCATCGATGGTGAATCCAAGCTAATAGAAACGGCAGGCTTTCTTTTCCTGAAAAGTTGCAATGCAAAAGTTGAAGCCATCGTTCTCACGATAATACAAATCTAAACATATTTTAAAACAAATCTTGTTTAAAAAAAAAATCTGCCTAATGATGATGTCACTGGTGGACGGGTGTCCGAACTGCCCAAAGCCCTCCTATGAGACACAGACTGAGTAGGAAACTAGAAAAAGTGCCCTTCTGGGCACAGGTCTCCACCAGGAGGATAGGACTGTGTGAGATGTTTGGCAAAATATTTAGGAGTAATATAAACATGTTTGCCTTTGATGGCAATTGGATGATTTGAGGCATTTTGTTCCAAAAATTTGTTTTGCAAAAATCAACCTGTTGGTGGCGCTATAACAGGCCAATGTGAAAAGGGTGGGATATATTCCTCAGCCTAGTAAGAAAATGTGTGAAAGATTTCACGTAAATTGCATGCTGTGTTCATGATTTGAGGCTTTTGTTCAAAACGGGGCAATCTTGCAAACTGTGAAAGCCAATTATAGCCAATTAGGATGGAATATGAAATATCGGACAGATCCGACTTGAGCACATGACCATAGAGATACTGTGTAACGATTTGTGAGATTTTTGGACAGAATCTGGAGGAGTAATAGCAAAAAAAATGTTTTACAAAAGTCGGCCTCCTGGTGGCGCTATAAAAGGCAGATGCGGAAAATGCAGGTCAAAGGTTTGTCCTTGTCCTCTAGGGAGTGTGCATGCAACGTTTCACGCAGATCGGTGCAGTTTTAGGTAAAAAATGTGAAAAGCTGCCTCATGGTGGCGCTATAACAGGCCGTTCTGGAAAATGCGGGGCAGAGGTTCATCGTTGGCATCCAGGGAGTGTGTGTGCAAAGTTTGGCATCGACCAGGTTAACGGTGCCGGAGATTAGCTGATAACAGACGGACGGAAGGACAGACACAAACACGGACGGAGTGCAAAACATACTCTCTCCCCATGCCTTCGGCCTGGTGGAGACAAAATGGTGGTGTTTTATCATGAACATTAGTGAGGAGTCAGGACCAATTATATGAAGAGATGTTGAAAAGTGGTGAAGTGGTCCTTTAATGAACTGGTGGGTGTGGCCATATAAAAACATAATTTTAACACTTTCTGCACGCTTTTTTGAAAGAAATCTTCCTCCTAGTATAATCATAGTACCTGATGGGTTTTGGCACCCTCTTGTTTCCCTCGACACCAGATCTCTTTACCTAACGTATAGCTGATCTACAAGCTCACAGCGCGTCACGTCAGATCGGCGAATGTCAGGCTATACTTCGGCAGAATGTTCACCCATTATGACATTCCGGGAAGGGAAAAGCTGGGGTTCATGTGGTTAAAGCTATGTCGAATGGCGTACTGCTCCCCCCTCCCCCCCCTCCCCCCCGCCGCGCCTTGAGCTGATTACGGTTGTGCACAAAACGACGCGCTACATGATTTAACACCAGCCTGTCATCTCCATATGATGACACATTCTGAAGTATGAGTGTGATGTTTATTCAATAGATCTAATTATAGCCTTGGTTTAGAAACGGTACCGTACACGATGCCTCTCACATTTTGATTGATCTCCTCCGCACTCGCGGTTAAGATTCTCTTTTCTTAATGAAAAGTCGTTCGTTATCTGGCCGTGTTTTTCAATAAACATGTCAGTCCGCCAGTCACCACTCCTGCAGTGAGGTACGGCGTCAGATCACATTTGATAATGTCCTTCCCTCGCTGAGGACGGCGACAGCGACAAGCAGGAAATGAAAAGGGATATCTTCTTGGCAACTACCGGGACGAAGAGAAGAGGAGTGATCCATCCACTGTGAGCCTTCAGCCCCTTTTAACGTTGTTATTCTGGGCTCACTTCCAGCTATGTTGTATGTATTTAGAAAACGACGCAACTGTTATTAAAAAAAAAACCCCAGAAGAAGGCCTGCCTTTCAAAAACAGAAAACACCCATGGGACGACTCAAACGTTTGCTTGGCGCGCAGGTTCGCTTTTCATTACATGTCCGGGCAATCTACGCCGCCAGCGAGCCCCCCAAACGTGTGTGCATGCATGCACGCACACACACATTTTCCTTTACCCCCCCCCCCCATCAGGAACGGATCCAAACTAAGAGTAAACTGTTTTACAGTCGCTGCACAACAAATAAACAAACATCTGGAAGCATTCAGAGCGGCCCATTAGAAGGGCTCTGTGTTTTGCCAAAACAGGGTAAATGATGAGCAATGGGCTGTCGAAAAGGCTGGTGGAGACTGGGGGGAGAGGACAGATGACGGAGCTGTGGGTGCTAAGCACTGCCTTTTAGAGCTCAGCTGGGCTCAGAGAGGATCTACACCTGCTGCTATCTCCTCCTCCCTATCTCTACGCCTCCACTAGACATCTGGATGGGATACATGACTAATGGGCGACCGCAACGCTCACATCGAGAGCGAGTGAATTGTTGTTATGAAGAAAGGGGGAGGCTTGACAGTTTTGGGCAACTTTTGAGCGTTATTAGGCGATGTTTCCCTGGTTGTGTTTGTCAGTAGATGATGCTCCCTCCCGCAGTCTTAGTTTGAGAATGACATTGCCAACGACGTCCCATGAATGCAAATGTATGACTTTTTTTAGAGCCGAGTGCTTTCAAACGAGCCCAGATTGGAATAGTTATGGGGTAGGCCTGTATTTTTTTTTGTTTCGTTTTTTTTATTCTTGGATTTCTGAGCGTTGGCGCCTGTGCCTTCCTTGATTAGTAACTGTTCTGTTTGATGTCAGTCTGTACCAAGCACAACAACACTCTTAATGTTACCTTTATCGTTGGCTTTGTCTTCGTACGCGTGTCAGAGAATGGAAACGTCGTCTCTGGGAGTCCGATGAGAGAAGACAGAACACCTCTGGCAGGTCCCATTAGAGACAAATACGTGCTTCAGCAGACATTTCACTTGGTCTCGTAATGATTATACCAGCGGGATTCGTCCCCCCGACGAACATCGCTCTGCAAGCACAAAGACAAACGCTGGCCTCAGTACAAGCAGAAATCAGGCGTATGGAAAATAGTGGGGTTTAACCCCTTCCTCTTACCTATTAGCTCACATTCACTTCAATGACATGTCCTATACATCACTGTCCCGTGTGTGCTGCTGGGGTTTTAACCCGCCCACGTCAACTCTCTGAGCTAAAGTGAAACGGCGTCTTCGATAGCATGTGTTATTTCACTACTGATATTGTAAGACAAAGCATCACTAAAGGACCAAAAGGAAGATGGAACGTCGTTGTCGGAGGGAACAGCTGTAGTAATTCCTTCGCCAGCTCTCTGTCCGTCCCGTGCACGCCACATGACAGGCGTGTGTGTGTGCGTGCGGCGTGTGCACGCACACACAGACAATGTGAAGGCATGGCCCACTTCCAGAGACATGACTTCATGAACGTTTCCCCAAGCATTTTAGGTTTTTTTTATTTCTTTGCTACGTTTGCCAGTTCATGGAGTTGATGAGGTGTCTTAAGATTAGTTTCTAATAAGTTCATGTTTGTGGAGTCACGTACTTTATATCATAATGCAGCCCACGTTCAGCACTCGGTCATAAACGAGCAGAAAATAGACGGGCATCATTGTGTTGTATAGCGTGAGCGTGCATACTTCTACCCTTGGGCACTGCTTAGATACAGTGCCAAGGTAAGACACGTGGATCGTCAGGGTATTTTTTCTCGACCAAATTATAGATGCATGGCTCAATAATGCAACGTACGCTCATATGTTTGCTAGCTATTTAGCAAGTACTGAAGCTTGTACTGCAAATCGAGCAGAAGGCAGTGGATTATAGTACATAAGACTATACTGCGAGTTTTATTGAAATAGGTTTTATGTTATTCTCTGACGAGTTAACCGATTGAGCCGTATATAGCGTTCCTTGTGCCTTGTGGACTTCTAGATCATAGATCAGCTATTTTCAGTGGAGCTGTAGACTGAAACATGGAGGGGGGCCTGCTAATGCTATTGACCACTGGTGGACTACCGTCAACAAAGTACATCGTTTAAGTGGTTAATTTAGATTAGATCATGCATAGGTTTTCTTTCATTATCCATCCAGAATATCCATTACCAGTTAACGTCCGTTAATTCTGTGGTGGCTTCCAAGAGCATAATATGGAGTATATTGTCACTCTCTCTTGTATCTCCATTTTTTTATTTAATGCCCTTCCTTATTGTACAAGAGTGTCAAAAGCATGCAGCAGATCTACAAGCTCACAATGCTGTGCATCGCAAGCTTGTAGATCAGAATTTTTTGCTATTGTCGATGAATTCTGAAAGTCAAAGTGATTAAGTACGTATGTGGGTTTTGTCACTATTGACCAATGAAAACAGAGAGTGCGGAATTGCCTTCACGTTTGAGTAAATGGCCACACCCCCTCCTAGTAGTAGGGGTTATAATTAATTTATAAAGTAAAGTTTATTGAAGTACAGCGAATTTGAGCCACGAGAGACACCACCGACTGCCGTGTCGAATGTTGCGACGTTCGCTTAGCCGACTCAGCCCCGTTCGAGTTGCAACCCGATAGTCACGGACACTAAATCATGTTCTGGCACCAGTGGTGGAAAGTAACTAAGTACCTTTACTTAAGTACTGTACTTAAGTACAATTTTGAGGTATTTGTACTCTAATTGAGTATTTCCAATTTCCAGTATTTTTACTTCTACTTTTACTTCACTACAATTATTTGAAAACTTTAGTTACTAGTTACTTTGGAGATTTTAATTTTGATTAGAAAACATACATTAACCACTTCAACCCTATACATTTCGGCCATTTGAAAACAGCCGATCTACAAGCTCACAATTGTGAGCTTGTAGATATGCTAGTTTCAATAGGTTTTGTACACATTTTGAACTTGTGAAATGGGACATTCTGCAATATGAGTACTTTTACTTTTAGTACTTGAAGTACTAAAAGTATCGGCATTTTGATGCCGATACTTTTACTTGTAACAAAGTAGTTCTAAATTGCAGTATTGGTACTGCAGTATTGCAGTATTGGTACTGCAGTATTGCAGTATTGCAGTATTGCAGTATTGGTAAGTGAGTAAGTGACTAAATAATAACTACAATGGATCCATTGGAACGTAGCTCCTTTTTTCCCCCTGTTTCCTGTAAAGTTATGGTTTCAGACATACAAGATTTCCACCCGACAGCATCGATATATATATATATACACCCCTCCCTCCCTCCCTCCCTCCCATCCCACCCTCCACCCACCCCACCCCTGTGAGGACAGACTCCGTCGTTGCTTCCGTTATCGGAGCTGGAGATGATGTTGATATTATTCCTCCCAGGAGTGGATTGGCTGGGCAACATGAATATCCATTATAGAGCCAGCCAGGGCCCTATGGAGATGGATGAGGAGAGAGAGGATGAAGCGGACCGGGCCTGCAATCCCTCACGGTTGCCGTATGCCTCCGCAACACGCCACGCTGTCCGCACCACAATATTATGAGAGCTCTTTTTTTTGGGTTTGTAGGCGGGGCCGTGTCCTTGTTGTTATTACTGGCCCTGGAACTCACTTCCAGCACCGCCACCCCAGCTTTCAGAGCACGCTAGATTAAAATGCCAGGCAGAGCCTCCCTTAACTTCCGTGACAGTTTAAACTGCTGAACTCTGGCATGTCAGCTTCTAAACTGCTCCGAGATCGCTGCCTTCAACCAAGTGTCATTAGCTCTCCGGGTATTTGATGGCACTCCTCTGTGTCTCGCGCACTCTCTCTCTCGCTCTCTCTGTCTGTGTCTGAATAATTCTGTTTGTGCTGGGTTTTTGGGGGAATGTCGGTGACACTATTGTTTTTATACCTTGCCGTTTGATGTCGTCGAGTGAGTCTCCAGAGTGTCTCGGGTTCTTAACCAATTTTTACCTGAGATTTTGATCAGATTCTAAAAATGTCTTCTACATCCTGGCAGTTTTCTGAAAAAGCTATGTTTCTATGTCAGTGGTTCTTCGATTTTTCAAAAATAGCAGACCTACAAGCTCGTAGCGCGCCACTCGGTAGAGCTTGTAGATCTGCTATTTTTCAATAGCTAAAGCATAACATAATGCTAACACCAAAAGGGGTTCCCGCCCAAAATGGGTTAAACTGATGTTGGAAGTATACAGCGAGAACTTCAAGCGAAAAGATAACACTGTCAGGTTCCGTGTCAACAATGCTCTTCATTTCATTCTGTGGTGTGTGTTTGTTCAGTTCTCTCCAGCACTATTGTATTGATATGAAAGAGCAAATACTTACAAATACTCTTTGATATTTTGTATTAATCGGGGTATGTTTGAGATTCAAGTAGAAAAGGTGCTGTAATTGTTTGTTAGAGATCTAAACACATTCATTACGGTGCCACTTAAAGTTTGGAGATCAAACTAAATTAAAGCTGAAAGTGTTGTTGTTCCATATCTGCGTACAAAGGAAAACAACTGTAGTCTTTTTTTTTTTTAATATCTTCATGTTGTTTTAGAAAATAGCCTTCACACTTCATTAACCGGACCCGAAAACCTTCCATTAGAATCCCTCTGAGGAACTCGACCGGCTCATACCATATCTGTCCACCACTGAGACATGGCTCATGTTTAGCCAACGACATGGAAGCGTCCTCTCCGAGGGTGGTAGAAATGTCTAACCTATTAAATCACTCGCGTCCGTGACCATTACAGACAGGTCTGCGTTATTTACGACGATAGAGACCCTCTCAGTCTCACCCATTTAGACTTGAGTCTGGCACAATCGGACATACGTTTGGGCCAGTATAGGGTTGGCCTCTGCCGAAAGCGTGTCAGGCAGACGGACAAGGACGTGGGTTCTTGCCAGCCGAGCCCGGCCCGTCTTTGCAATAACACACCGCCGGTGCTATGGTACTTGGTTCATTTCCCAGCTGCACTGGTCAGTCTCGGGGAAAGCGGCAGGACATAAATCAGCCCAAATGGATAGGCCATACTGCTAGAATCAGCTCTGAAAGGGTCTCGCTAATGCAGTCAAACTATTATTCATGTTCCGCCATGATTTGTAGCCACGGTTCAGGACATCTGAGCTGCGGGCTAGTGTTTCCAGGCTTTACTTTTAGTCCTGCCAGAAGTTGGACAGGTTTGCAGCGGGCCCTCCTGGTTTCCAAAGGCGGGAGTCCATCATGGTAATTTATGACGGGGGTCGGCTGCCAGATGGTTTTGGATATTTTTACAGCAGGATGGATGTAAGGTCCTCCAGTTTTCCTCTGTGTCAGTTCCCCTTGAAACGAATGGCTCAGCAAGCAGTCAGTCTATCTCTGTGGGGATGGGGGGGGGTGGAGGGATCTAACCGTTCGCTCTGATGAAGAGCTACTAACATGATGTCAGATCTTAGATAACTCATCATCTTAAAGGGGAGCAGGATCAGGCCACAATTAATCCTGATAGAGATGCATTTATCGAGATAATGTACACATGTGGTAAACTCCTCGGTGTCGATGTGACTCAATGTAAAAATACAGACTGTTTTGCATTTTCAAGATTTCACGTTTCACATTTCATGCCAAGCTAACAGAAACGGATACGGCACATGGTTCAAATATTTATCTTGTTGGTTTATTTAGAGCCATTGGTACTGTAATTACTGTATTTTTTTTTGGACTGATTATATTTTGAGTAGATTGTAAGTCTAGGGTAATTGATCCCACATGGTGCAATCATTCAAGATGAAAACATGCCTCACCACTGGTCCGGTTAATGGGTCTAGCAAATTAGATTCTAATCCAGTCGGTGGCCAGTCTGTCATGCTGCATGACAACACATTCCACACGTACGTACGTACGGTTTTAATACGTGTGCTACATCATCAAACCTTTCTCGTCAGGCGTGATGGGGACACAGACAGACATAGCCTATCATGTGATCACCAGTGCAGAGAGAGAGAGAGAGAGAGGGAGAGAGGGTCATCTATGGATAATTTACAAAGCCACAGTAAAATGGACTCTGCTTGTCTTGTTACTGGCTAGGCTCTGCAACTTATCAACACATCACGTTGTTTATAGTGCGGAGACAACATAAACACGCGCGCACGCACGCATGCACACACACACACACACACACACGCGTGCACACGCGCACGCATACACGCAAAACACACACACACTCGTTCCCAGATACTACTCTCAGAGCTCCAGAGCTATATTGTGGTGGGAAGGCAGCTGAACTCATCTGTCAATTACGGTAAGCTCCATTGGGCCGTTGTCTAAACTGTTTTCTCGCTCACTGGGAAAGCCAGTGATTTATTGTCAACCGCCTCGGCATCAATATTCAATCGAGAGACACTAAGCTGTGATGTCTGAACACAAACTATTGTCAGAGCATCAGCGTGGCTGCACATCAAGTCCCCATTCTGATTATTCATTGCACCAGGGCCGCCGTGAATGGCTTGTTTGGATGCTGCCAAACAAGACACCAATGTGTGAACTGAGTGGTGCAACAGCGCCACTTTAGGTCACGCAGCGGTATTGCAGGTGTCCATGCTCAAATAGACATACAGACAGACACATATCCATATATACGATTACGAACAGACACACATCCGTACTCAAATAGACATACGGGCACACATAGTTGTTCATTGGAGCGGTCAGGCACCGCTCAAAAATAAAACTATATAGGTTACAGTCCTTCAACTGTAATGTATTAAAAGACAAGTACTACAATATTTGCCTCTGAGATGTAGTGGAGTAGAAGTAAAAGTATTGGAACTTGGAAATACTCAAGTAAAGTACAAATACCTCAAAATTGTACTTGTATAAGTACTGTACTTGAGTGAATGTACTTAGTTACTTAGTTTCCACCACTGTTTGTGAGTAGTGTAACTGTACAGACACTGTACAGGATCGCTTCAGGGGTCAACTCTTCCTATCCTGCCTTGAAGCCCAGTAGGTCAACTGGACGCGAGTCTCACGCCTGTTAATGTCGAAATGTGTATTTTCTTTAACGTGATTTTAATAAAGGCGACTTTGGCTACAGGAAGTTTTATGGTTTTTTCGGCAGTGTCAACATTGCAGCTTCGGCCATGCAACGAGCCGGAGCGGTCGCCGGAATGCTACAGAGTTCCAAAACAACCTTTTAATCTGTCACAATGCTTCGCTGATGAAATCACGTTAAGCAGAAGGAGCAGGTCTCTTTGTCACGTTTAATGCAAGCGGACAAGTTATTTCACTTGTCATGACGTGATCGGCAGATCGTTCCTGACACGCTGTGTCGCTGCGAGACGATTGGATTGACTGAGTCATCTGGGTCAAACGTGAATTTAGTCCAGATTGCCGTGATTTTTAAAAGGCTACTTCCTTCCAGCTCTTCCCCCTCAGGACACACGCTTGCTTTTAAGAGGAAAGCCTTTCTGATTGACCCCAGAGAGACCTCAGACATCTGATCTTATCCTATGTATCTTTCTCAGAAAGATGGCTTCATGTTGTGCTGCCTGCCTGCCTGCTGCGGGTTCAAGTTAGGGTTCTATTCTACCGAACATGGATTTTGGATTTTTTTTCAGCAAAGCACGAAGTTCGTGCTTTGCTGAAGAAAATCCAACTCTAAACGTTGTGGCTATTGTGTTACATTGTGTTCCATAATATACATGAATCATTTATATACTGTAAACATTTGAGCTTTTTAAGCATAATTAGTAGGAACACAGCGTTTTGCAGGCTATAAGGAGCCTTCCAGGAGCCTTGCAGGAGGAAAGCCAAAAATATGTTTCTCCGTTTGACACCATTAGCCAGTGCTAGCAGGCAACCCTCTGCGATGTTGGCCAACCTTTCCCAGGGTGCACCGATGCTTGGCATCTTCTCGGGATGGATTTTTTTTCTTTTTTATCCAGGCTCTCGGATGGTAGCGTATAAAAGCGTATCATTTAATTCTAAAATGTCCTTTTTTGAAACGGACATGTTTTACAGTATATCTGGTGCTTTGGCGGGTGTGTGTGTGTGTGTGTGTGTGTGTGTGTGTGTGGGTGTGTGTGTGTTTTGCACACGGATGTGACCCTGAGTTGCAATGTCTCTGGGCTAGCCTAGTGTATTCTTCACGCCCTTTGATCCTGACAGAAGTTCTGGATGAAATAATGAGCTGTGTAATGGTTTTTTTCTTCTGTTCTTTACATTGTAGCCTAGTAGTAAAGGGAGGGGTGGGATGAGTAAATTTAAGGGTTTTATTATCAGGGAACAAGCACAATAGAATGATTGTTTTCCCCCTGTGTACGTCCTAATGGTGTAGGGAGGATGATATTAAGATAACCTTGGGAGAGAGGAGATAAGACAGCCACGGGCATCCCGCCCACCCCCCCCTCCCTCCCTCCCTCGCTAACCCACTGTGACATTTTGGCACTGGTGCACACAGTAAGGCACGGGTCCCCCCGTTCAAATGCAGTATGAATGTTTTGGGGGTCACTGCCTGAAAAGGTTGAGAACCACTGGTTTCGATATCGGCTCCACATTGAGCGCTGCTTTGCGCTTTAAAGCAAATACCGTCTTTGTGCCGTTGCTATTGTCTCCATTTTGGAAATGCCTCATCCCACCCAGTTGCAGGTTATATAGCCAATATGATGACATGCTGTTAGCCATTTGGCTACAGCGCCGTAAGCCTCCGAGATACAATGAACAGATCATGGGTATTAGCGCTATGATGTGCGGGTCGATAATATTTGGGCTTCATTAATTCCCATGCCCCGAGATGACATGCGGACCCTATTAGGATTGAAATCTCATACCCTCCCCCCCCCTTCCCCCCTCTCTCTCTCTCTCTCCTCGTACCTCAGCTGTGGCTCAGCCAAGCAGCCAAGCGGATAATACGCTGTGAGCTCTGAAACATGTACCATTATAATTAGCTTTGTCAGGTCCTAGCCCCCCCGACAACCCGGCATGCAGATAATATGATGATACGTCTTCATAACCGGCTGACCTTACATGCTCAATATTTCTCCCCCTTATGAAGATTACATGTCAATAAAGTAATTGAGTCCCGGAGTGTGTGGCAAGTGAAGATTTAGGTTATTGGACTTTTCGGGGGGCAGTGATGTACGAGCGTTATTATTCCCCCCTGTCAGGAGACGTGCC